>NC_059261.1:377628-420128 GCF_017591435.1 Portunus trituberculatus | reverse complement strand
TCTATCTCCGCTGAAGGCTACCTCTGTACTAACTGAGCTCGCAAAATGGTGGAAACAAAGAGAGGGGTGTCTGCACAGCAGAACAGCAACAGCCCGCGCTTGGGCCAGAGGCTATACATATAATATAATAAATAAAGGGAAATAATGCGGTGCCCTCACACGCCCTCCTTAAAAGAAAAAATTTTGGAAACAAAACATTTACAAAATTTTTAAAAGGCATGGAACTGATTAAAGGAATGGCCCGGGACAGACAATCAGCCACAACGTTGTCTGCTCCTCTTATATATCTTACTATGACATTGTACTCCTGGGCTCACTCGGTATGGGGCCACTTGACAGGCTTTTCGTCCCCAACATCAATATCGTGTTCTATCAACTGTGTCCTGCCCGGGACACTGCTAAACACTGAAGAGTACTTTCTCAGCCGCCGAAGCAACTCATATTGCTGATCCCTAAATGTTCAACCTTCTCTTTCAAGAGATGGAGGCTATTCCGTTCCCACTGCCCTGTAGGAACAACAGGTTCAGGCCCAATAACTTCTGGAGCCTCTCCCTCCCGGCAGAAAAATAAAACTGAAGATGCCTCTTGCACGGCAGAACTAAAAGAGCCCTTCTGGCTAGTAGAACGAAAATAGGGCTTCAGCATGTTAACGTGACACAGCTGAGCCCTCTTGCGCCGGTCAGGAGTGACCACCAGGTAGTCGAGGTCACCTACCTTCTTCTCTATAATATAGGGGCCACTATAGCGGGCAGCAAGCGGCTGGCCCTGAAGTGGTAACAGCACGAGCACTTCATCTCCAGGGCAAAACTCCGATACTCGGCCCTTCGGTCATAATACCCCTTCATACTCTGCTGGGCCTTACACAGGTGGGCCTGCGCCACCTCTAATGCCTTGGCTAATCTTTCTCGACTGCTCATGAGGCTCTTAAGCAGTGAGACAGGGCGCTCAGGCGACGGCTGACACCAAGCCTCCCGAACTACGTCGAGCGGTCCACGCACTCGGTGTCCAAACACTAGCTGATTGGGTGAGAAACCCAAGGACTCAGTGGGCGCTTCTCTCACCGCAAATAAGACAAAGGGACACCCTCGTCCCAATCCTTATCTCTCTCCATGCAGAAACTCTTGAGCATGGTCTTGAGAGTTTGATGATGTCTCTCCAGGGCTCCCTGAGACTGTGGATGATAAGCACTGGACACAATATGCTTGATCCCCCACGCAGTCATCGTATCCTTAAACAACTTTGAAGTAAAGTTGGTCCCCTGATCGGACTGCAGCTCTGCTGGCAATCCAAAGTGTGTAAAGAAGGTTAACAAAGCCTTCAGCACCACCTTAGAGTGAGTGCTTCTCAGGGAATTGCTTCAGGGTACCGCGTGGTAACATCCATTATGGTCAACAAATACTTGTGACCAGCCCTGGTAGTAGGCAGAGGACCTACTATATCAATCAAAACCCTCGTGAAGGGAGGATCAACAGCAGGGATAGGGTGGAGTGGCGCCACAGGGGGTGTCTGATTAGGCTTGCCCACCACTTGACAAGTGTGGCAGCACTTAAGAATCGTGGCTACTTCTCCAGACATGCTGGGCCACCAAAATTGCGACGCAGGCGAGCGACGGTCTTTCGGATGCCCAGGTGTCCAGCCATGGGCCCCTCATGTGCCAACAGCACAAGTGCCTCACGCAGCTTCTGCGGCACAACTACTTGCAATAACTCACCACCGTCACTCTCCTGCCATCTACGACACAACACCCCTTGATGCAAGACAAACTCCTCCCTGCCCTCCAACTCCTCACTTCCCTCACCCACTCGAGCAAAGAAGGAGGCCAACGCCGGGTCCTCCTGCTGCCTACGAATGAGCTCTGCAGGCTCTAGCTGGGTAAGAGAAAGGGGGACTATAGGGTCATGGGGTTGAGGCAACGCTGCAACCCTACGTCCCACACGGCATCGAGGACGGAGAGCTGGCCCAGGCTGCTCCGCTCCTGCCATGTGATCCGGTGAGTCCTCAGAAGGATCATCACCACCAGCCAGGCAGTCACCAGGCAAGGGAACAGCTCGCTCCCTGCCTCCACGATGCTCCACAGGGGGAGAAACTTCCAACTCCCCGCAGAACTGGAAGTCTCCCACCCTGGGCGCCAACTTCCAACAAACTGCCTGACTTATCATGCTGGGGCCTGTGCTGAACATCAGAGCCCTCAGCCTCCACACCAGGAAGCGACTCAGCACGAGTGCTCCTCCGGAGTGCTCTGCAGAGTGAGGATAACCATCAAACAACTCAGCTACACCCAACACTCCGTCCTCACTCTCAGCAACAACTCCCAAAGCCGAGTCCGGTGCATTAACAAGTGACTCTACGCCGTCACCGTCAGCCTCTACACCAGAACTCAATGGTGAGCCCAACACTGGCTCCACCACATCAGCACTGTTACTCCCATCTGGAGTCAATCCCACCTGGCTGCTAGCAACCTCCTGGGTAGTAACAGGCTCTCTCTCAGCCCAGCGGGCCTGAGAGCGGGTAACAACATTTACAGAGTCTTGCACCACTGGCCCAGACTCTTCAGCAACCTCATCCTCATCAGAGGTTGGGATCCATACACGACCACCAGCCAAATCATTCCCAAGCAGGAAGTCCACTCCTGCGACTGGCAGTTCGTCTGCCACTGCTACCTGCGCCGTAGCAGTGACAAGAGGACATGACAGCGTCACCTCAGCCGTCACGAACTCCTCCACAGTGTTAAGTCCACGACACAACACTGCCTTGCTAGATGTCACCTTCTTCCCAGTGACATTTCGGCACACTGACTGCTGTGCTCCCGTATCACGCAGTACAGTGATGGGATACTTTGTGCCATCAATCTCAACAGTGCCTCCACACAGGAAAGGACGGCACCAGTCAAGCTCACTATCCTTAACAACAGCGGGCGAGGCAACAGGGGGAGGGACAGGTGGGCCAACCTGCTCTCTCTCCTCCAAACACAACTCAGGCACACGCCGTGCCTTCTCACTTCTAAAGCCTGAAGGAGCAGTCAACTCATCACCACAAACTTTATCTGGCCACACCAACAAGGCAACTGGTTTCTGCGAGGACTTTGGAGTTTCAGCTGTTACTAATTTTGGGCAATTGAACTTAAAATGCCCTTTCCCTCGGCAGTGATAGCACGTAGGCTGGGAATCATACTTGGGCGTTCTAGGGGCCGCCTTCCCGCCGTCCGTCCTTCGCAGAAAAAGGAGGGTGGGGGCCTGGGGCTTTCCAAACCCATCTTACTGCCGAATCCAGTATATCGCCTAAAGTGGCCTGGAGAGCCCGAGGAAGAACTGCCACCACTCCCTGGGCCTCCCTTAGGACCACCTTCCTTACGACTCCAACTCCCAGGCTGCTGCACAGGACGGTGGGCCAACACATAATCATCAGCCCATGTAGCAGCCTCCTTCAAGGTCCTAAACCTCTTCTCCCTCAACAGAGGTACCAGCTCCTTATCAGCAATATCAATGAACTGCTCCATAACTACTAACTCCTTCAAAGCCTCGAGAGAGTCAACACCCTCGCTAGCAACCCATCTCTCAAACACTTGCTCCAGTGAACGAGCACACTCGAGGTAGGAGTCACTTGCTCGCTTCCTCTTTCCTCTGAATTGCAAGCGATAGGCTTCTGGTCGCAGCTCATATGCCCGCAAAATGTCAGCCTTAAACTCCTCATAATCATCCAGATCATCAGCTGACATTTTATCATAAACTTCAAGGCTTTTCCCTTGAGTTTATTCGCGACCAAGCCTACCCATCTCTCTCGAGACCAAGCAAACTCCTTGGCTTTCCTCTCGAAGCGGACAAACCATTCAGCCACCTTAGCCTCATCAAATTCGGGGACTAGCTGGAGACTTTGAACTAAAGTACGCTCAACACTCTGTTCTCCTCCTCCTCCTACACTACCAACAACTCCAGGCGTACTTACTGCATGGCGAGTTCTCTCCCACTCCAACTCTCTATCTTTATCTGCCCTTTCTCTCTCCATCTCCAATCTCATCATCTCCAGCCTCCTTCTCTCTCTAGTCTCCTTCTCCGCAGCTAGTCTGTTTGACTCTCGTCTCTCTTCTGCAGCTAATCTCTTCAACTCTCGCCTCTCTTCTGCTTCTATCTCCATTTTCCTCATTTCCAGCTTCAATCGCAGTTCCTCCAGTCTGGCAGCTGACTGGACACTATCAGCAATACTGCTTGCTGGACTAGATCGTCGGGAGCCTTCCCTGCTTCCGATACTTCTGCCAGGGCTAATATATCCCACATCACCTTCACTGGGACCGCCACGTGCGTTATCATGACACGTAGTAAATGCGTCCTCACTGACCCCACGCGCGGCCACCGACTCATCATACCCACGTGGTGAGTCTCGCCGGCTCACACTCGCATCCTCACCCTCCACTGGTGGGGTGAAAAGACCAGTAACTCTCTCCATGGTGCTCACAAGGACTCGTTTTCACAAACAATAAAATAATATAAGTAATAATACCCCACACAATAACACTACACACTATAAAGCACTTGGTTTATCCTGGCGAGGTCGCCACTGTTACGAGTTCACCCCGGCGGCTGCGGTTAGCTGCTACAGCTCACTAGACTGTTATGCTGGCAAAATCGCCAACTTTGTTACGGTCAGTACAGTGGGGATTATAAAACACTCCACAGAGTCCCCACTACTATAACTCACAGCCGACGTAACCCTCAGGTTCTTTCAAGGTCGCCAACAGTGTATAATTTCCCCCACTGTAAGGGAATCTCCTCAGCAACTCCTTCTCCTCCTGTACCCAACAAAGTAGAATTTATAAATGGTAGATGCTGTGTAACAAGGCGAGGCCTTAATACCCCCTAGAGAAACCACCCACAAGGACAATTCCACCCACTTCTCTATGAAGTATTAATGCCTCTCCACTCGCCTTGTCTACAGACTGTGGTAAGTCACAGACCGGAACAACGCACGCGGTATATTATATTACTATACTGTCCTACTACAAGTGCTTACTAACACCTGTCAGACTGACATCCCTGGCCTACTACTACTGCAATATATGATGTGTACAGCACATCCGGTGATGTACACACAAGCCCAGACACCGCCTTTGGGTGACACCAGCTATACACGGAGTCCAAATACTCGTCGCAGACAAGTCTGGCGGACGACAACTACGCACCACTGGCCGACATGAAGCCTCTCAGCATTCAATAGTGTGTGTGGCTACTACCACTACAATACAGTATACTACTGAAACTATACAAAAGATGGTGGGGCACACAGCCGCCCACCAAACCCCACTGGTGACCACAGCCACCAACAGCAAAAACAGGACGAAACAATAACACGTCCCTCCGCGTCGCCCACCCGAGTGGACGAACGCACGAGAAATGCAGCAAAACTTACTACACCTCTCTCCCAGAGCAACAAGCCCGTTGCTCTAACAGTCACGGTCTACCCAGTAGCAAGCCAGCTACTCAACAGGAGGGCACAACTCTCAGACCAATGACTTATGAGTAACAAGAGAAGCCCAGCAACACGAATCTCCCTAACACTGTGCCAGACCGATGAGGGTGCGTGTCTATCTCCGCTGAAGGCTACTTTGTATTGACTCCCGCTCGCAACGAGAAGCGAGAACAGGGAGGCGGGTTGTCTGCTCAACAGAACAGTCCGAGGGGCCCGCGATGGGTGTCCATAGGCTACGCATATAATGAAATAATAAATTAAAGGGGATTAAGACGGTGCCCATCACACTCCCTCCCTTAAAAGAAAAAAATTTGGAAACAAAACATTTACAAAATTTTTTAAAAGGCATGGAACTGATTAAAGGGAATGGCCCCGGGACAGACAATCGGCCACAACGTTGTTTGCTCCTCTTATATATCTGACTATGACATTGTACTCCTGGGCTCACTCGGTATGGGGGCCGTTTGACAGACTCTGCGTCCCCAACATCAATGTCATGTGCTATCAACTGTGTCCTGCCCGGGACACTGCTAAACAGAGGAGTACTTCCTCAGCCGCCGAAGCAACTCATCTTGTTGATCCCCTAAATGTTCAACCATCTCTTTCAAGAGATGGAGGCTATTCCGTTCCCACTGCCCTATAGGAACAACAGGTTCATGCCCAATAACTTCTGGAGCCTCTCCCTCCCGACAGAAAAATAAAACTGAAGATGCCTCTTGCACGGCATAACTAAAAGAGCCCTTCTGGCTAGTAGAACGAAAATAGGGCTTCAGCATGTTAACGTGACACAGCTGAGCCCTCTTGCGCTGGTCAGGAGTAACCACCAGGTAGTCGAGGTCATTTACCTTTTCTCTATAACATAGGGGCCACTATAGCGGGCAGCAAGCGGCTGGCCCTGAAATGGTAACAGTACAAGCACTTCATCTCCAGGGGCAAAACTCCGATACTCGGCCCTTCGGTCATAATACCCCTTCATACTCTGCTGGGCCTTACACAGGTGGGCCTGCGCCACCTCTAATGCCTTGGCCAATCTCTCTCGACTGCTCATGAGACTCTTAAGCAGTGAGACAGGGCGCTCAGGGGACGGCTGACACCAAGCCTCCCGAACAACGTCGAGCGGTCCACGCACTCGGTGTCCAAACACTAACTGATTAGGTGAGAAACCCAAGGACTCAGTGGGCGCTTCTCTCACCGCAAATAAGACAAAAGGGACACCCTCGTCGCAATCCTTATCTCTCTCCATGCAGAAACTCTTGAGCATGGTCTTGAGAGTTTGATGATGTCTCTCCAGGGCTCCCTCAGACTGCAGATGATAAGCACTGGCACAATTTGCTTGATCCCCCACGCAGCCATCGTATCCTTAAACTACTTTGAAGTAAAGTTGGTCCCCTGATCGGACTGCAGCTCTGCTGGCAATCCAAAGTGTGTAAAGAAGGTTAACAAAGCCTTCAGCACCACCTTAGAGTGAGTACTTCTCAGGGGAATTGCTTCAGGGTACCGTGTGGTAACATCCATTATGGTCAATAAATACTTGTGACCAGCCCTGGTAGTAGGCAGATGACCTACTATATCAATCAAAACCCTCGTGAAGGGAGGATCAACAGCAGGGATGGGGTGGAGTGGCGCCACAGGGGATGTCTGATTAAGCTTGCCCACCACTTGACAAGTGTGGCAGCACTAAGAATCGTGGCTACTCCTCCAGACATGCTGGGCCACCAAAAATTGCGACGCAGGCGAGCGACGGTTTTCCGGATGCCCAGGTGTCCAGCCATGGGCCCTTCATGTGCCAACAGCACAAGTGCCTCACGCAGCTTCTGCGGCACGACTACCTGCAATAACTCACCACCGTCACTCTCCTGCCATCTACGACACAACATCCCTTGGTGCAAAACAAACTTCTCCCTGCCCTCCAACTCCTCACTTCCCTCACCCACTCGAGCAAAGAATGAAGCCAACGCCGGGTACTCCTGCTGCCTACGAATGAGCTCTGCAGGCTCTAGCTGGGTAAGAGAAAGGGGGACTATAGGGTCATGGGGTTGAGGCAACACTGCAACCTTACTTCCCACACGGCCTCGAAGACGGAGAGGTGGCCCAGGCTGCTCCGCTCCTGCCATGTGATCCGCTGAGTCCTCAGAAGGATCATCACCACCAGCCAGGCAGTCACCAGGCAAGGGAACAGCTCGCTCCCTGCCTCCACGATGCTCCACTGGGGAAGAAACCTCCAACTCCCCCGCAGAACTGGAAGTCTCCCCACCCTGGCCGCCAACTTCCAACAAACTGCCTGACTTATCATGCTGGGGCCTGTGCTGAACATCAGAACCCTCAGCCTCCACACCAGGAAGCGACTCAGCACAAATGCTCCCTCCGGAGTGTTCTGCAGAGTGAGGATAACCATCAAACAACTCAGCTACACCCAACACTTCGTCCTCACTCTAAGCAACAACTCCCAAAGTCGAGTCCGGTGCATTAACGAGTGACTCCACACCGTCACCGTCAGCCTCCAAACCAGAACTCAATGGTGAGCCCAACACTGGCTCCACCACATCAGCACTGCTACTCCCATCTGGAGTTAATCCCACCTGGCTGCTAGCAACCTTCTTGGTAGTAACAGGCTCTCTCTCAGCCCGGCGTGCCTTAGAGCGGGTAACAACATTTACAGAGTCTTGCACCACTGGCCCTTACTCTTCAGCAACCTCCTCCTCATCAGAGGTTGGGATCCATAGACGACCACCAGCCAAATCATTCCCAAGCAGGAAGTCCACTCCTGCGACTGGCAGTTCGTCTGCCACTGCTACCTGAGCCGTAGCAGTGACAAGAGGACATGACAGCGTCAACTCAGCCGTCACGAACATCACCAGTGTTAAGTCCACGACACAACACTGCCTGGGTAGATGTCACCTTCCTACCAGTGATATTTCGGCACACTGACTGCTGTGCTCCCGTATCACGCAGTACAGTGACGGGATACTTGGTGCCATCAATCTCAACAGTGCCTCCACCCAGAAAAGGACGGCACCAGTCAAGCTCACTATCCTTAACAACAATGCAATAGCCTCCACTTTATTAAGAGGTGGAAAAAACTTTACCTTGACCTACAATATATTCAAGATACTGTACCTTGGCTTTGACAAACTCACATATTTTCAGATTCAATACTAAAGAAGCTTCCGCCAAGCTAGCCAACACTTTTTCTAACTGCAATAAGTGTTGTTCCCATGTGCTAGTGTAGATAATAAGATCATCAATGTACACTGCACAATTATCAATGCCTGCTACTAACTTGTTCATAAGACATTGGAATGTACCCGGGGCATTCTTAAGTCCATAAGACATAACTTCAAATTTATAAGTACCATGAGGGGTTACAAATGTGGAGATTTCTTTAGCCCTCTCTGTCAGTGGTATCTGCCAGTATCCCTTCAAGAGATCTAGCTTTGTGATGAATCCAGCCCTGCCGATGGCATCAATGCAGGCGTCCACTCTTGGCAATGGATATGTATCAGTCTTGGTAAGGGAATTCACTTTCCGATAATCCACACAGAATCGGAATGAGCCGTCAGGCTTAGGAACTATTGTCACTGGCGAGGACCACTCACTGATACATGGTGTTATAAGGCCACGATCAAGCATGTACTGTATCTCATCCTGCATGGCCTGATGTCGACTGGGATGAACTCTATAGGGGGGAAGTTTAACAGGTCTAGAGACTCCCACGTCTATATCATGATAAGTTAGGTTAGTCTGTCCAGGTGAATCATCAAAAACAGATGGATACTTTTGTAGAAGTGACACCAGTTCACTAGTCTGGGAAGGAGTGACAGCTTCTCTCCTAACTGAGATAAAGCATCACTGTTCTCCTCCGACCACTGTATCACACAAGGGGGAAGATTGATTTTATCACTCCCAGTATCATCTTCAACCTGAATCAGACTGCAAGCAAGACTTGGCAAAGGTTGGGGATGGTGATAGGGCTTCAACATGTTCACATGACAAAGTTGATGTGATTTGCGCCTATCAGGTGTTTCCACTAAATAATCCGTCTCACCCACCTGCTTGCAAACCTTATAGGGTCACGAGAACTTCACAGATAAAGGATGACCCTGGAATGGTAACAGTAACAATACTTCATCATTCTCCTTGAAAGATCTCTCCCTTGCTTTCTTATCATACCATTCCTTCATATTACTTTGAGCCTCAGTTAGGTTAGCGTGTGCTACTTTTAAGCCCTTTGCAAGGCGTTCCTTGAAATCAATGACATATTTCAGCACATTAGGAGGAGGAGGTCCCACAGCCCCACTCCACCTTTCTTTCACCAACATCAGAGGTCCTCGAACCTGATGTCCAAAAATCAATTCATGTGGGGAGAAACCAAGAGATTCCGTGGGCACGTCTCGAGTAGCAAATAGCAGGAAAGGAACCCCTTTATCCCAATCCTGTCCTGTCTCCTCACAAAATTTCCGCATCATTGACTTCAATGTCTGATGGTAGCGTTCAAGTGCTCCCTGAGACTGTGGGTGGTATGCACTTGATACAATATGAGCTATACCTAATTCTGTCAGGCTCTGTTTAAATAATTTAGACATAAAGTTTGTGCCCTGATCTGTTTGAACTTCCAATGGTAGCCCGAACCTTGTAAAGAAATGCAAAAGCTCCCTAACCACTACCTTAGCATGGATAGTGCGTAACGGGATTGCTTCAGGGTACCTTGTTGCAGAGTCAAGAATTGTTAGCAGATAACTATGTCCTGCAGATGTTTTTGGTAAGGGCCCCACAATATCTACTAGAATCCTCTCAAAGGAGTTTTTCATAACAGGTATAGGTTTTAGAGGACTCACGGGCACAGGCTGGTTAGGCTTTCCAGCGACTTGACAGGGGTGACACTTCTTAACAAAGCGAGCGACATCCGTCTTCATGTGCTTCCAGTAGAAGTGTGCTCTCAGACGTTGCAAGGTCTTGCGAACTCAAAGATGTCCAGAGTGAGCCATCTCTAGCAGCTGACGGCGGTATTGCTGTGGGACTACAAGTTGATGAGAATCCCAAGCTCCGTCATCAACATTAACATGTGGAGGTCTATATCTCCTCCATAATAAACCACACTTCTCATAAAATACAACTCTGCTTTCATTTTCAAGTAAACTATCCTCTACTGCAGTGTTTTTAAGTGGTACTATTTGTGGATCATGAGACTGTAGCTGTCTAAACTTACACATATTAATATCACAGAGAAATAGGTAAAGGAGGTTCAAATAACTGAGCAAAATCACCTTCCTCAACTTCAACAGACTCCACACTACCACTCATCATTCTCCTCCATATTACTTTCCTTAACAGTATCAGGAAGGGTATCCAACACCTTCACCATTGAGCGAGTCACAGCACATACATTAAATACATCAGGATGCTGTTTCTCCAATGCTACAGTTTCAGGAATATTTAAAGGCTCATTAGTTACAATGGGATGAGGAAAACTTTAGCACCTGCAATATCATTCCCGAGAAGATCAATCCCTGGAACTGGTAGGCTATCAACTAAGCCCACATCAGCTGTTGCTTTCACTAAATCACAATCAAGATCAATGGTCACTTTTGGGAATGTATCAAATCCTGCAACACCTCTAATCAAAATACTTTCACAACTCTCAAGTGGTTTACCCGTAGGATTAATAAGTAAAGATCCAGTAGCACCAGTGTCCCTTAGAATATTAACAGGATATGTTTTACCATGCAGAGTAACATTACCAGAAAATACAAATGGACTGCATGACTCAATTGGGGTATAGGTGTAAGACAAAGCAATTTCACTTCCCGAGTGAAGTTTGTCCGCAGCTGGTGTGTGCTTCGTCTCCTCCACAACTGGACGAGCACTGTTAGGGTCAGCCACACAGGTCATTTGTGGGACTGGTTGTCTCATCCTCAAGCCTGTGAATGAGAATGCATGAGGCTTTGCCAAACCACTTTTACCATGATTAACAAAACAACGGTCCTCCATGTGCCCAGTTCTCCGACAGAAATTACAATAGTAAGATGGGCGAGGCTTTCCCTGGGTTAGTTGTTGTGTTTTTTTATAGGGTTGAGCAGAACCCGCAAAAGGTGCATTATTAGGATGCTGGACAAGGCTTTTAGGAAAATTGAATCTAGCAGTGTGCTGATGGTTAAAGTGTTGTTGTTTAGGTGGGTTAGTATTGTTAGTATGAGAAGGACGGTTAGTCAGACCTTGGGCAGGACCAAAGTCACCAACACCAAACGCAGCCCTCTTGTTAACAAAATAATGATCAGCCTTAGTGGCAGCAGATTTAATTTCACTGAGATCAAATTCCTTATCCCTGAGATAGAATTCTGTGTCCTATGGCACTTTTGATAAGAATTGTTCTACAAACATCAAATGGTATAATTTATCACCAATCTCATCATCACCAGTCATTACATCACAGGATCTAACCCACATTAAATATAAATGCTCCAACCTGGTAGCAAAATCAAAAAAACTTTCCTCAGGCTTCTTATTCACTTTACGGAACTGTTGCCGATAACTTTCTGGTGTGAGAGTGTAAGATTTTAGAATCTCTGACTTCATGTAATCATAATCTGAACACTGAGAAAAAGTCAAGTTATCATAAACCTTCCTGGCTTTCCCTTTATATGATGTTTGAGCAATAACTGACCATTCCTTCCTCGGCCATTCAAATCCCATGGCTAATTTCTCAAATGCATTAAAAAATCCCAACACATCACTCTCATTAAAAGGAGGAATAACCTTAGTACGGTCACAAAAGTTGTTGCAAAGGTTAGACTGAGAAAAAACATTACCTGATAAAACTCCAGCATTAAGTTTCTCATGCTCAAGTCTAATTTTCTCCTGTTCAACTCCTGCTAAAACTGTCTCCCTACGCTCCTGTGCTTGAGCCATTTCCCTACGTTCCTGCGACTGAGTTTCCACAATCCTCAGTTCAATTTCCTTCAGTTTGAGATATTCATTAGCACTCATAACTGGAGGAGCCACCATAGAGTTACAACTCAAGGCTGGTGAAGGTTGACGAGGAATTTTCTCTTCATTCTGTTGGCCCACACCTACAAAAGGGTTAGCCATATTAAACATTACTTCCTTCAAGGCAGTAAGTAAAGGTTGTTTATTAGTCCCAGCAGGGAGATCAAGCTCATAATATGTGGCAAGCATAACCAACTCATGCCTGTTAAGCTGCTCTAAATCCTCTGGTGTAAGATTAGAAGCCAAAAAGTTCTGCACATCATCCTGGTTAACTATGTTAACTGGACGCTCTGATTCCTGGTTAGACTCCATGATGTAATGCTCATAAAATCACCACATGAGAAATTACATTCAAAAACCATAACCAGTACAACATTTCTGGAACATAAATGATTATATAGAGATTTAATTGGATTGAATTAATACTTTAACTATCCTGGCGAGGTCAGTCACTAATTCATGTTACGACCTTCAAGCAGCCTGACCCAGTGCCCTCAAGGAGCTGTGGGCACCAGTCACTGATTAAGTTAATCACCCTTAATAAATACAAAAATTAAGATAAGTAGTCAAGAGTGACTTGGCTTCAATGCAACGGTTCTTAACGCAAAAGGCTGTTCAAGGGTGTAACAGAACTGAAAAACTAATAATAAGGAAAGGTTAAGAGAAATAATTTAAATCCTTAACTAATTTATTAACAAAAATAAGCAAAGTTAACTTAACAACAAACAAAATTAAACTTAAGGCCCGTGGATAGATAAAAGTATAGTAATCACATCCAAATAGAGAAAATAATAGCACTCACAAAATTATAGAATCACAAAATATAATAAATCAGGTAAATAAGTTTAACCTAACTGCTTAATACTGAAATAAGTCACCCGTGGGGTGTCAACACACCTGCAGCTCAACACCACATACACAACAAAAGAAAGAACTCATTAACACCAAGAAATATAATAAATAAGCTGCTCAAAGGTGAAAAGAGCATAATATGAGACCACAAAAATAAATAATTAAGTACCACACTTACTAGAAGTAATAAGTAAACAAATTCACCACACACTTGCCCTCCCCTCTGGCTGGTACACACAATAATGAGTAAATCACCACAAATAATATGACTGTTAGGTAATACAACCACAATAAACACCCAAAATCTCGCTTGGCTATACCCACTCAGAAAATGGACGACAGCGTCTCCTGCGCTGGACAAAGAGAAATCACCAAATATACCAGGGAACCCCCAAAACAACCAAAATATTCACACGTCACAAAACACAGTGACTTAAATAAGTGCCAAGGAGAACCACAATCCCTACAATCAGAGAAATAAGGATTTATACTCAGCCAGAGATATAAGAGATGAGGGGAGCGGAGTGGCGGTCACAGGTCCAAGCCCTGAGGCACACCCTTGTGGTCTGACTTTGTGGCGTCGGTTCACAGGCCTTTGTCCGAGGGGAAAACATTACGTCACATGATGTCATCTGAACACCCATTGGCTAACACTCTCTAAACCTGCCAGAGGGCGTTATTAGAGTACCATCTCATTGGTCTAGGCACCATCGCCTTCCTCTCACAAGAACAATAGCAAACATGACGTCACGACCAGTGTTGCCAGATTGCTCTTAAGGGAATCGGCTACAAGTAGCGCTAAAACTGGCTAGAAAATGGCTAAATTCTTATGTAAATGGCTAAAAAAAACGGCTGTTTTTTTTTCCGGCAACAAAAAGAAAACTTAATCAGAATGTATTGTGATTATGATGTAGTCTTTTCTTACCTTGGAGTTACTCGTACATGTCTTGGAAAATGATGCTGAGCACTTCATCGTCTTGTTCCTCAGTAGACGCCGACGACGTTGATGGCTCATTTGCTGCACTTGACGGTGAGTACTTTTGACTCGAGGCAACAAGATCCAAGACATCATTTGGGAGATCGTAAGACACACAGGTTTGCGACATTCGCTTCAGCCCATAACGTACATGCAGTAATGCGTTAGTGGTGTCTGCTTGCATTTTATTTCTTAATTTGGTCTTTATTATGTTCATTTGGCTGAAAACCCTCTCAATTTCTGCATTTGAATGTGGCAAACTTAGCACTGTTAGCGCAATAGATGAGAGCTCATGATAAGGGTTATTGTCTGAAGCGTCTTTGTACCTGTTAACCTCAGCCCAAAATTTTACAGTGTCTTTTGTTTCAAGCCATTTTACTAGGGTTATATTTGACCACTGAAGCTCAATTTTGTTATATCCTCTGCACTAACATTTAATAGTTCCAAGAGAGGGGCAATGGAGTTCTTTACCACACGGAGAGTGTTTCCAACACTGAATAGTGACATGGTTCTCAATACGCGCACGTTGTCTGGAAGCCTATGGCGAAGTTCTGTGATTAGAGTCAAAAGGAAATGTTTGCATCTTTCCTGTAGATTCCCCTCTAAATTCGGATACTTGTCAGACGAACTGTTGTTGGTTACGAGTTACGACTTCGCCCAACCCTTCCCCTCGGCTCCCCACCTTCTGCTATCAACTATCACCACCGCCACAATTTCCCAATACTCATAATATAAAACATTTCTAACGATAATTTATTCCATAACCTAGTAATTTATATAAACAATGTTCTATTCACACGAAAATTTCTTTATCGCAGAAAATCGGCTAAAAAATGGCTAACTTTGGGAGGGCTTCGGCTGCTTTTTCCGGCTATCGGCTAAAAACAATTTTTTCTGGCTAGAATCCGCTAAATCCGGCTAAATCTAGCCGGAAAACGGCTAATCTGGCAACACTGGTCACGACACTCTAAAATCTCCGACGGGCACCCGCTTACACTAAAAGTATAGACGTACATTATTACAATAAATGTATACGTTTAATCTTGGCATACCAGTAGATAAAGGTTCTGCGCACGTTGTCTTGCACGTGGTTTGTAGTTACTGTGTGGACTTAGCCTATAAAACAACAAACATATGAGCGCTACTGCAAGGTCCTACTTTTAATTATTTAAGTTCTGTTTCGCGAATGCGCAGTTCTTTCCACTAGTTGCTATAACAACGACCTTGAAGCCAGCTGAGTGCACCCAGCCTTCAGCTGTCTCCTGCTGCCTCTTGATCTTGTGACGTCACTTCTTCATGAATGCAATTTGTCGGCTTTCAAGTTGAGGTTTGAATCGCCGTAGCGAGGATTCAACATATCATTGGATTCGGTTATGAAAGAAATGAATGGCCAGATCCCGAAAACAAAATATCAGACTTCACTACCAGCCTAGATTTGACAAACTGAAATCCAAAGCAAAGGACTACGATAAGGAAAGGAGGGATGATGAAATCATGTTTGAAAAACTGTTCCAACAAGTTCACTCATCTAATCTCAAAATCAAAGAGTTAAAAGATAAAATAATCTATCAAGAGGACTGCAGCGGCGGAAGAATCTGAGGGTTAGCGGATTGGCAGAGCGGGATAATGAAACCTGGGAACAGACATAAGAGGCCGAACAACTCTCCTGGAGTCGAAACTTCAACTGCCTGGTGTTGTCCTGGAGAGGATTCATAGGGTGAGACGTCACCGAGATGTCAGGCCAAATACTGTTGTGGCTCGCTTCACTCGTTATGGGGATCGAGATGTTGCAATTAGGCAAAGGTACCAATATCACAAGCTATTAAGGATGCATAGATGTCATTGTTCAAGCAAGCCAATGCTGAGGAGTTTGGTCGTCTACAGATGTCCTGCGACATCCTGACCATCGCACGAGCTAAGACTGCTAGCGGCGAAATCGACCAAGTCCGGAACAACTCCAACTTCCATCTCTTTTTTTCAAGAAGGACTCCTCTACAGGAATTTCTTCTCGTCACGGTGTCCAGGGAAGTTGGGAAAGTTATGTTTGGATGTTCCATGGAAGTGCCGGCTCATTTTGTTGAATGTAGACATGAGAACCCTTTAGCTGGTGAATACTCCCATCATAAAAAGTCGCCTACCAATTCCTCTGGCCTGGGATGTGTACTAACGTCAGAGTACAATTCTGTTCCTGTGACAGGTGCCAGAGCTCCTCTCAGCAATAACGATCTTTGTTATTCCGAACAAAGCTAACGGTAATGATAAAAGGAGCTGGAAAAGTCAGTGCTACCTTATGTGTGTCACATCACAGCTAGACTAACCTAACAAACCACTTAGGTCAAAATTTATGTTTTAGAAAAATGAAATAAAGTACACGGTTTGTATTCTTCAACATATTTCCTTTTAGTATCTAAATGATAATTCTGGACAACAGCTACCGTGTATACATGAACTTTGGTATGAACAATAAACAGGGAGACAGTTAAACGTGTAGGCTATTCTAAATTACTACATCCAAAGTAACTTAACCTAACCTAACCTAGCTAACATACATCAAGCTAACAATACACCAGATATACACTTTTGTGATCATATAGTAACAACATTTTATCAAGGAAGCGCTCGTAACCATTCACTTCATCAGTGAGCAGGGGAGATCTAATGGTTCACGATCTCTCTCTCTCTCTCTCTCTCTCTCTCTCTCTCTCTCTCTCTCTTCGGAATTGTCAGGCAGCAAAGTACACGAGCTGAAGCAGTTGGTGATTATTTACCTATGATGTTGCTTTTCAAAGGTAGAGGTGGGGGACACAGCAGAAAGAAAAATTGGCAGATAGAGAAAGTAGGGGGGGGGGGTTGAGTGAGGGGGCTGAAGCCCCTCCAGTATTTGTTTACTATTACTTAAAGATTACATGATTACACAAAAATATATGCATGGCTTAAAAAATGCCCTCAAAATTGGTAAGTTACACCTTACAGCGCCCCCACGAACCCACAAGCTGATAAGTCTCACTTCGCACCCAGTAACTCGCCACCAATCTCAAGGGGTACAGAAATTCAGCTTAACACACCCGAAAGTTTGATCCTGGATCCACCAGTGAGCACAAAATGCTGCATGCTTGACATTTCAACTTGCCGCATCGACGAACCTAACGTGTCTGCCGCAAAAAAAAAAGCTAATCTTAGCTGCCGCACAAAGGCTACCTTAACCAACATACAAGGGTGTAAGCGTACGCTGGATATACACTCGTGTGTTCATATACTGACAGTGCTTTTATCAAAGAACCATCGTTCGACACCATCTATAAATTCCAACACAATATATTGAATTTTATATATGGATTAATCTATGCTATATTACTTACCTAGTATTCTAACACCTATTTCTAATATTTATGTGAAATATTTATGAGATAATGTTACAAATTAAGGCGTGAAATTATTCTTGACAATTATCTAGTGTCTCCAAAAGTTGACTGCTCCTAAAATGACACATATCGTCTTATTAATTTTTTATGGCAAGTATTCTTAGGTCTTCCTATCCAATAATTATTTTTGAGGCAAACTATTTCACTCCAAACCCAACATTAAAGTGAAAATTTGTCTACATAATATAGGCGACACATTTACCTTCGCCAAGTCTCTGCAAAAGCTAGCTGTCCTTCAAAATTACACTTATCACCTTATTTACTTTGCTATGGCTAGTATTTTAAGGTCTTACTACCATATAGCTAATCTATCATACAAACTACGTCACTTTAAACCCAATACTAAGGTTACATGTTGTGCAATCATTAGCCCAGGAGACGCACTCATTTCCGCTCCCAAAACCTGAAGAGTTATCACACTCCCACCTTATTTACTTTACTATGGGTACTATTTTAAGGTTTATTTGTGCTGCAAATGTTTTTGAAGAAAACCACGTCACTTTAAACTCAATACTAAGCTTACAATTTGCATAATCACTACCCGGAAGACGGTGGCATAGTGGATAAAGAGGTGAACGTAGGATCGGGCAGACATCCATGCGTATGTTCGGTTAGGTACCTACATATCACCATGGTACCCAGGTTCTAGGCGGAGGTGTAATTGTCTTACACTAGAGATGCGCTTGGGTTGGTGGTATGGGCCCTAATATGGGTACCACTTTAGATAAAATTGCCTGCACCGCTAATGGGTGGAAGCAGAACACCGCTTTCCACACTCTTCAAACGAATCTACAAGCGCTATAGGCCATAAAAAAAAAAAAAAAAAAAATCAACTCTGATGCTGCTGCTGCTGATCCCAAAGGTATCTTTCCCTCCCAGCGATTGCCTCCACCCTGACTAAGCACAAATGCGCTTAAGCCGTCATTTTCAAAGATGGAGGCGGCCAGCAAATCGGTTGAGTATGTGCCTTTTGAGGGAAAGGCGCTTATGAAAGGAGCCTTGCGGCCAAGGCACCTTTAGACGTTTCAGTTATACGGCCCCTGAGCTTCATCTGGAAGTGATATGATATAATGGTAAAGCGCAACAGTGATTAACTTTTCTCATATTGGTCTAGTATAATGCGATTATGATAAGATTAAAAAAAAAATAATGGTTTTGAAGATGTAACGGCAGCAGGTCTCAAATTGATAATCAAAATACTGTTTTAATGAACGTTACTAATTTTCATCAAACAGACTTACTTTTTTAAGCAGGAAAAATACAAAGTATATCTTAAGGCACATCCTAACGCCTCATTCCACGTCTAAGAAAGCAGCATGGCATTTAATAATAGAATTCATCATTTGTGTCCTCGCTGCAAATGAAACTCTTCCATTGCATACTTTGGGCGAAACAATAATGATTATGAACATGTCATGCAGCATGATCAACCTGCTTTATTTACCTGCCACCTTGCAGACACACTGGGCTCCTTAGTGTTCATGCTCACCAATCAGACTCTCTCAGAACAAAAATGGAGTTTTATTGAAACTTTTCTGGGCTAGGAAAATAATGCATATTGGTTAAAATCTGTGACTTTCTTTTTTTTTCATTACCGTTGTGGTCTTTAAAAAATATCGTAAAAAATACTTAATTTTCAATATCATATCATATGTTAGGTAGTTCTCATTTATCTTTCAACAGGATGTTTGGTGTCAGAAGAGTGAGTGTGTGGTGCCACATGCGTGGATTCCAGTCTGCCTGGTCTGGCTACCGTTTGGCGCGCCAACAAAGTAGTCCTTTGCTGACCACCAGCACGCAGGACGTTCGCCAACTTCACACCTCTTCGTCGAAAAGCGAAAGAAAATTAAACCAGCCAATCGTAGCCAACCAGATGCCACGTCCCGGAGGCATTCCATCGTTTATGCGCCTTCCTATTCAACAAGATACCAAAGGTACTGTAATGGCACGGAAGCAGTCTTCTTAACAAGTACGTATTTGAATTCTATTCAGCAAATATTTTAAATGGGACGATAACCAAATTCTTTTTGTTTTAAGGTTGCCAGTGCTCGGAAGATGGCATATTTCTAGAATCGGTCTTGGCATATGTTTATGAAAATAGGAAACAGCATCAGAACACGAACAAGAATACTCAAAATATACGAAACTTGCTGCAGCATAATACGTCTAATTCTCAGGTTTGGACGCTTGCTTTGTGGGTGTACCATTGGACATAGGATGCAGCAACAGGACAGGGACCAGATTTGGTCCTCGCTATCTACGTTGCGAGTCCCCGCAGAGGCCCGTGAACCAAGGTACAGGTGTAAACCCGTTCCTTACACATAATGTGGCCGATATTGGAGACGTCTTCATCAATCTGTACAAGTGAGTAGTAAAACCTCTTTGTATACATGTAATTATAGTATGAGTAGTAGTAGTAGTAGTAGTAGTAGCACTGTTAGTCACCTTCCTCTATCCCTGTCTTCCCGCCAGTCTGCCAGAAGCGTGCCGTAATATCCGGGAGCAGTACCAAAACATCATCAGTAACAAATGCATCCCTCTTACCATGGGCGGCGACCACACCATCTCATACCCAATCTTGCAGGCGATGAAGGTGTGGGAGGGCAGCCTCTTCCTGAACACTTTCTGGGAAAAAGGATGCTGGATTAGATCTGAATTTTATTCCTTTGATAAGATAAACATATTGAAAACTTGAATGTTTGTGTAAGCAAGACAATATATTGTTACTCTCTCTCTCTCTCTCTCTCTCTCTCTCTCTCTCTCTCTCGTGCCATCAGGACAAATATGGACCGGTAGGACTTATCCATGTGGACGCTCATCCAGACCTACAGGATGAGGTGTTGGGTAGCCCGATAGGACATGGGACGCCCTTCAAAAGAGCTTACGATGAGGGCCTGCTTGACTGTTCCCGTGTTATTCAGATTGGCCTGAGAGGCACTGGATACTCCTCAGACGACTGTAACATTGGCAGGAATTTGGTGAGTATGGATCAATGTTTTGCTTAAAAATGGTTATCACATAATCCATGTCTTCTTGATTATGTTGACACAATATTTTGAAATAAAAAAAGTCTTGAACAGACATTCCCTGAGTTCCCTCATAACTCGTTGCTAAGCCCTTGTCCTTCAGTTCTTCAATAATTTACTTAACAGAGAAAGACATTTCACCCTTCTGCTCCTGTGATGAAAAGAAAGCCTGTCCAGTTTAAACCTAAGGTCTAAATAAGCCGCCACCACTTCTTTTATTTCCATATGAAGATCCATTTATTATTTTTTAAGCAATTTAGGCTTTCCACGTGAATTGCGGGTTAGAGGAGGTATCTAGGGTACCTCCTATGTGAAACCCCACCCGTTAAGTATCCGTTTTCGCGAATAGGGAACCCTTTCCTACATGGACCGTCGTCAGGATTCGAACCGGTGCACTTGGGGACCCGACAGCCTCCAAAGCGCGTGTGGTAGAATTAACAATAATACTTTAGCCAGCTTTTCACAGTACTATGATTGAGTGTTTTGAATTATATATTCAAGTGAATGTTTAAGTCCCTGAATGACTGGTCCAATAGCAGTTATAATTATTTTCTCTTCTACAACTTCTATGGCCTTCCCAAAAGGTTCAAGAACAAACAAAATTTACTGGCATGATTTTTCCACAATTTCAGTCAGATAATAGTTATTTTTTATTATGTAATTAGTTACAATTACAATGAGTTGAAGTTCTGAATTCAATAAAAATTACTTGATTGTAATAATCTATATTTCAACAGAATTGAAATTACTATTACTCCACTCCTGTTCAGTACATATAACCTGGTATGTAACAGCCTCTCATAGCTAACTGTTATAGCAAACTGGCGCTGTCACATTCTATCGCATCTGCAAATTTCATACTTTTGAAAACACTATTTACACTTTTTACATATTTGAAAATATTTATGGAAACTTAAACTATTAAGAAGGCAAGAAGCATCTGGCTGGTAAACTCGCTTCAATATATCGTCCTCCCAAATAAACCTAAGAAATCGGAACTCACCTTTGACTGAACGCGTGAAAGTTTCTTTTTCAAATATACTTGCCAGGAATCCGTTTGAATAGAACATAGGAACATAAGAAAAGAGGGAAGCTGCAAGAGGCCGCCAGGCCCCTGTGTGATTAAAGCTACCTAATTCCATCTATCATCCTCATCCATGAACTTACCTAATCATCTCTTAAAGCTCCCTTTTGACTCAGCTCTGACTACATGACCGCTGAGACCGTTCCACTCATCAACCACTCTATTTGAAAACCAGTTCCGTCCCTGTTTCTTCCTATAGCAAATACTTTGATATCGTTCTCGTAAAAAAAAAAAAAACGCTCAAAATTATTTCAGGCATGGCTGAATTATGGGATTGATACGCAAGTCACGAAGTACAGATCATAGCAAGCTAATGAATGGTATCATTGTAGGGATTCCGGGTGGTGGGAGCGCAGGAGTGTTGGTACAAATCTTTAGAGCCCCTGATGGCCGAGGTGCGAGAACAGATGGGAGAGGGACCCGTCTACCTCTCCTTCGATATTGATGCTATCGATCCTTGCTACTGTCCCGGCACTGGTGAGAGAGAGAGAGAGAGAGAGAGAGAGAGAGAGAGAGAGAGAGAGAGAGAGAGAGAGAGAGAGAGAGAGAGAGAGAGAGAGAGAGAGAGAGAGAGAGAGAGAGAGAGAGAGAGAGAGAGAGAGAGAGAGAGAGAGAGAGAGAGAGAGAGAGAGAGAGAGAGAGAGAGAGAGAGAGAGAGAGAGAGAGAGAGACTGCAAACAGGAAGAAAGTCTACACTCTACAGTATACATGATCTAAATATTTTCTTTGTGCATTTTTGATCCTCATGAAAGAGACGTAATAGAATAATCCACAAATTTTTACAACGTCTCCCACTAGGAACGCCGGAAGTAGGAGGCCTCACTAGCATCCAGGCACTTGAGATTGTTCGTGGATGCCGCGGCTTGAATCTTGTTGGCTGTGACTTGGTGGAGGTGAGTTATCCATCATTTTTAATGTTTTTCTAATGAAAAAAAATTTTAAGGCATAAGTAAAAGAAAAAAAAATCCGCAAAAGGCTACAGTTATTACTGGTAAGTGTACGAAATTTCAAGATTTCTGCCTGAAATAAAAGCAGTATATAAGATAAAAAGAGATATATATATATATATATATATATATATATATATATATATATATATATATATATATATATATATATATATATATATATATATTTATATATACAAGGGGTACGGAAAAAGTATAAAAAAAAAAAGGTCCACTATGGATGCGAGTCCCTGTTCAGGTCCGAGAGAGTTAGCCATGAGAAATCTCACTCTTAAATGATATCGAGTCATAGGAAGATGGGAATACAGGAGCGGGTAGGGAGTTCAAGAGCTTATCAGACAAAGGCATGAATGATTGAGAGTACTGGTTAACTCTTACAATAGAGAGGTGGGCAGAATAATGGTGACAAGATGAAAGTGTTATGCAAGGAGGTCGCGGGAGAGGGAGAAAAATGAACTGCAAAATCAGAAGAGCAGATGGCATGAAAATACTATAGCGATAGAAGGTAGTAAGACCTGCAACATTGCGGCAGGGAGAAAAGTTTTTTTTTTTTTTATGTCCTGGCTTATAGCGCCTCTGGGTAACGTAAAAAGTATTGGAAGCGCTGTGAAGCTTCCACCCATTAGTGTCGCAGGCAATTTCATTTATAGTGGTACCCATATAAGGGCCTACTTCACCACCCAAGCGCATCTTTGGTATAACCACCTAGAACCTGAGTATCATGGTGACATGTCGGTAACTTTAAACCAATCGACAAATGGCAAAGTTTCAAGGCCGCACTTGGTGGGATTCGAACCTTCTCGTGGACGTCTGCCCGATCCCACGCTCATCACCTTATCCACTATGCCTCAGTCAACCTGAGAGGAATTGATAAGAAAAAAAAAAAAAAAGATTCCACCCTATCTAAACTGTGTAAGTGGAATTCCTCCACACCTGCAAAGAGTACATGAGCTGATAAGAGCAATGTAAAGATTTAGCAGTTAGGGAATGAGATAAGCTGGCAGAGACGCCTCAAAACGTATAATTTCATACAAACTGGTGTACACACACACACACACACACACACACACACACACACACACACATTGTATATATATATATATATATATATATATATATATATATATATATATATATATATATATAAACTTAATTATCAAAATGCGTATAAGAAATTCTTTGTGATGGGAGCTTTATACTGTACGTACAGTAAGTAAAATCAATCAGTTTAAAACAATAAAAGCATGCCTAAATACAAGCTTCCATATACTGTATCACATATTACAATTCATAACGACTTTAAGGATGGAAAAAAATGTTGTACTGTATTAACCCCTTCAGTACTATGACGCATTTTTACCTTGAGATATGTGTACCATTAGACGATTTTATTTACGTGAGGAAGGGTCTATGAAGGCCAAAAGATTAATGGCCACGGTCTTCACTATTTTAGTCCCCACATAAGTTTCTGAAGCTGTATGAAATCATCAAATACTAACGAAAATCATTCTTAAAACGCTCCATTGTACTAAAGAAGTTAAACTCTTCGGCACATATTATCCATCATCCAGTGACATACACTGAGCACCAAGTACGTTCGTTGATTTAAGTCTTTTTTATTTTTATTCTTGTGACTTTTTTTTTTGTCAAATGACCGCACCACATAGTAATTAGGAAACATAATGCTGATTGTATAAAAAAAAAAAAACATTGTATGTAACTATCAACTCGAACTTTTTTTCATTTTTTTTTTTTTTTTAATACAAGTAGGAGGTGGAGGACTTGTCTACATTTCTTATAAACTTGATGATTATTCATAGAGTTCCTTAGATTGCTCTCAGATTCAATCACCTACACTATCAATAATTTCATTTCCTATTTCAATTTGGCTGGGAATATATTTATTGATAGTTGGAAAGTCAATAAGCATATCTTTAGTCTTCTTTAAATTTGAACTTCAGTAATGACTGTCACACCAACCAATAAATTCTTTTACTTGAGACAAGCAAGTGCCAGAATCATCATTACAGACTTTCTTCAAAATTTCAGCATCATCTGCATATTTCAGAAAAGAACAATCATCATAATTACTGCAACAGCTGTTTGTGTACAATGCAAATAACAAAGAAAAGCGTACAAAATACTGGGACGGACCAGTATTAGTGAATAAAACCTTAGATTTAATGCCTTTCAGTTTATTATACAGAAGTCTCTCAGAGAAGTAACTGTATATCCATGAAATTATATATATATATTTTTTTAATGCAAGAGGAGAAGCTGGCCAAGGGCAACAAAAATAAGAGAAAAGGCCCACTTGATTGCCAGTTCCCTAAAAGAGTCATAGAATTAGCCAAAAGTCTGGGACAATTGTCTTGAAACCTCCTTCTTTAAAGAAATCAAGTCATAGGAAGATTGCAATATAGAAGCAGGCAAGGAGTTTCAGAGTTTGCTATTGAAAGGTATAAATGATTGAGAGTTTACATTAGTTTCTAGAATATATATATATATATATATATATATATATATATATATATATATATATATATTTTTTTTTTTTTTTTTTTTTTTTTTTTGTCAGAAGTACATGTGTTTCAGTGATCCGAAACACACAACTGAAGTCAATAAATAATAGTCTATCATACGAATTAGGCTTTTCTAAATATTCACTTATATTGTGTATCAAAGTTAGCACAACATCTTGGACACTGCTATGTTGGCAATATGCACATGTAAGGGATCCCTAATATGGTCTACATCTAAACACAAAATAATATTTCTTGATAACATTTTCCAATCATATCATTAGGATGGATGTTAAAGTAACCAATTTCAGGTCGTTAATTTCTTTTGGGAAACTTGTTTTAGGAGCGGGAATAATTTAAGATAATTTTCATATAATAGGAACAATGCCGGAGTCCAGTGAGTCCTGGGAAACCACTCACACAGGATATACAAACTGCTCCAAATAAAGCTTAACAATTTATCAGTAAACCCACAGTTATAGACTTGAAGTATTTATTTTGGACGTTTCGAAGGCCACTGCCTTCATCTTCAGCAGTACAAAGCAGAATGAAAAATACAAGCGAACTGAACCAAGAGAAGGGGGAGAGACAGAGGATGAGAGTAACTTGGCACAGTGTCATTGGCCAACCCCACCTGTGAGCTCCACCCTACTCAAACCCTATCAGGACCTGAGTAGGGTGGAGCTCACAAATGGGGTTGGCCAATCACACTGTGTCACGTTACTGTCATCCTCTGTCTCTCCCCCCTTCTCTTGGTTCAGTTCGCTTGTATTTTTCATTCTGCTTTGTACTGCTGAAGATGAAGGCAGTGGCCTTCGAAACGTCCATATTAAATACTTCAAGTCTATAACTGTGGGTTTACTGACAAGTTTATATTCACGATAGTGTGATATTCCATCCCCATAAAGCTTTACAATTTTTGCACTAATATGTTCTGGACCACATGCTTTTCCAACCTTGATGCGTCTCATTGATTTGATCACACCTTCATGAGTATTGACTATATGTTCACTATTCCTAAGTCTAATAATTTCAATAAACATATCAAATCTTCCATAGAAACTGATTTAGGTTGTTCACATATGTCACACCACCATCAAGTTCCACAAATATTCTTTAGGCATATAACTACATAAAACTCTCAACCCATTCCAAGCATCTTTGAATTTATTAGATCTACATGTCTTTTTTTTTTCCTTCCGTCACTTTTCCATCGATTTATTGTTGTAACATTTCTAGCTGATTACCATGATATGTAAGTTCATTAGTTTCTTTTCAATAATCACTTTTTTTCCGGTTATCCACTGTTTATTGTATGGGTAAGCCGTAACCTCCATAATTGGTACAATCATATCAACACAGATATCAATATAGGATGTGAAAATGCACTGACATTACCATCAAGATCAACAGGTTCGTTACGCAGCACCGAGCAATCCGTAGAATCAAAACAACCTTGTAACTGTTTCTCCTATTCCTTGCTTCAGTCCATTACCATAATTGTTGTTCATTTTTCACCTTTAACAACTGCCTATACATGGGAATACAATACAAGTTGTGAACACGTTACAATCAAGTGGCTTCGTAATTACATGATATCCATCGCACATTAAAGTACATTTTATCTAAAGTACTTTCACTCTCGTCGTACATTTAACATTGTTTATAATTTGGGAACAGTTCATCTTAACATATGTAAATAAAATCGCCTAGAATAAATTTTACACTTTCTGGATTCTCTCTTTCATATTTATCATTACATTTAGATATTTGATAATGAACTATTGCTTCATTTGCTGTGGGAGGTACATAAACACTAGTAAGGAAGACACAAAGTCTCGTGGTAAACAGAACGGTCAACATGACACCACTTGATATTCAACATACTGTTACAAAAAAAAAAAAAAAAAAAAAAAAAAAATTCGCGGTCGCTTGTTTGCATCAGTTTTCGTTAACGTAAAAAGCAACTCCAATCCCTCCCCCCTCTCCCTTTGCTCGTTCCTTCGAGGCAGGTTAAGTGAGGTGTGAATGTGAAGGGCAGAAGGAGGTGAGAAATGACAAGCAGAATGGTCAGAGAGTGCTAGATGAACTGCGTTGAGTCAAGTCATGCCGAGATTGGTGAGGTGAGGTCGGGAGAGATTAAAAGAGCCAAAGTGGGGTGATCAGTTGAGGTAAATGTTGATGTGTCGTATAAATATTTTATTTATAGATTACATGATGGCCATATAGCTAACATCCAATATAGAACAATAAGATCACAGGAGAATTACAGTAAGTAAATGACTGATAAGTTGAAAATTACATAAGACTAAAGAATAATATACACGGGATATTAAAGGCAGCTGTTTTAAGGCCATAATAAAACGAATTATAGTTGTAAGGAAGGAAAGCTAAAAACATTTCTTAGTTTAAGGTAACCAGGCAGGCAGACTGATCCTAAGGGTTTTTTTTTTTGAGGAAGAAAAGATAAAAAATAGAGAAGAAAATTAATAGGTCCATTAAAAACACCTAATGGATATTAGTAAACATGAACAAGTATTTTTGACTTAGGAAATTATGCATGAGATAATGAACTGATATGTAAAGCAGAAGAGAGTGAGAATATAATCAGCAACTAACGATATGGAAAAGAGAAAGACTAAAAAAAAATCAAGTCCTCAAGACCAGATGAAAAATATCAAGGAGTATTTAAGGAGTACAAAGAGGTCGTTAGTGAACTTTCAGCTCCTATTTATAGGATATCACTAGACTCAGGTGAAGTATTGATAATGCAAGGCAAGGCAATGTAGTAGCCATATTCTAAAAAAAAAAAAAAGGAAACTTTAAAGGCTCATTATAAGCCTGTCTGCCAGATGTAGAACCTATTATAGACGATGTAGACTTTATTCATAAAAAAAATGAAGGGAGAAAGGAAAAGAGAGGTCACAGTCCTGTGAGATTCAGGGGTTCCTACTATATAATGATGAATGGAATTGATTCGACAATAAATTTCTAACTTCCGCAAGGGGGGTTAGGCGTACTACCTCCTGAGGCTGAGTGGGGCCAGAGCGCAAAAACATCATTAATCCCCGTTGATATACCCTTTCCCTTCGCTATGGTGGATGTTTTCGTCAAGTGACCGTTTCGTGTAAGATACGTACTGCGCCTTGGTATGGAGCTCTGGTGTTTATGAGTTCACTTGAACATAGTATATAGTTAGGTGAAATCTGAACTCTCTCAAATAACTTTGGATTTGGAGCCATTATTTAGCTTTAATTTATTTTTAACATAGTTCAACATGAACTTTGTTGTCCTCCACTCATTAATTTATTTTCAGTGTTAACTCAATGATCCCTTTTTTTTCAAAGGACTTTTTGCTCTTTCTTTGTTATATTACAAACTAAAAATAAAGTGTACTGTTCGTTTACTATTACTTTTTCTCCAAATTAATAACTCTTGGAGTACTCATTAATAAAAAATAAAAATAAAAAGCTTTGTTGAAACATATGGATTGCTGGGAAACCAAGTGGGAACATTTTGACAGATCTCTAAAAGTGATCATTTCTCTCTCTCTCTCTCTCTCTCTCTCTCTCTCTCTCTCTCTCTCTCTCTCTCTCTCTCTCTCTCTCTCTCTGTGTGTGTGTGTGTGTGTGTGTGTGTGTGTGTGTGTGTGTGTGTGTGTGTGTGTGTGTGTGTGTGTGTGTGTGTGTGTGTGTGTGTGTAAGTAAGTAGGAAAGTAAAGGTTTATTGTCCTTTAAAGTAAAAATACATTTGAAAATAAACAAACAAATACTGAAAATGGCATAGACTGCCAATCCGAAACTTTCCGCCAGTCATAATTATATTTCAATATGATGTTTACAGTATCACAAATTGGCAATATAAATTTGCCTAAAGTGTTTAACAGAAAATGTTTATTAATAAGTCACATAACTATAACAACACGATGATACTGATATTAACAGTAGCGATAAAAATAAGAACAGTAAGGAGAAATGATAACTATAAAAATAATAACAGTAAAATGATAATAATCATTATTGTCCTTGTTACCACTACAATATCTAAGAAAAAAATATAATGAAAATGATAATGATATTAATAATAATAATAATAATAATAATAATAATAATAATAATAATAATAATAATAATGTTAATAATAGTGATAATGATGATAAAAAATAGATAACAATAATAATAATAATAATAATAATAATAATAATAATAATAATAAAGACATTAATAATAGTAAAAATAAGATAAAGCTCATACCACATACTATACACTGTAACATCAGAGAATATATGTTACATATTTTGGCAATTACATTAAATAGGTTCTTACAAATTTCTTACAATGGTAACCTAACATTATGAAGAAGTGTCTTAATATTAAAAGGCAATGCATAACATATTTTGGGACCGGTACATAATGCACTTACTTCAAAAACAGTTGATCTAAATTATGGACACATAAGGTTAACACCATTACCTCGAATATTATATGGTATCTGTACAAGTCTAAAAGGCTGAGCTCCATAATATTGTGTAAGATGCTTAAATATACTTAACATTAAAAAAAATATTTCTAAATATTTGTGAACATAAGAAAGTTTAGTGTTTTGTTATGTTTCTTGTTGGCTCAAACTCATTCATATAAAACATACATCTGAACAAAAAAAAAAAAAAAAAAAGAGGTATGGTTAGATTTTTGGTGGAGGACTGCCAAGTAAAGTACTTGCCCAGATTGGAACATGATATGTCAGGTGGTGATAAAATAGGATAAAAATAGATATTAATGAGAGACTAAGGAGTAAGGTTATTGCGAACTCTGTGTAAAATTCCACAGATTCTTGCTAACTTGTTGACGACAAAAGATATCTGTTTATGCCAGTTAATATTTTCATCTATAGAAACACCCGAAAATTTAGTGAATTTTACTCTATGCACTGTGTCTCCTGCAACGGTGACAGGAGGAACGTTGTGTTGTGCAGAACAATTTGGAAAAGAAAAAAAAATCATTATAAGTTTTTGTAGTGTTTAGGCTCAAATTACTAATTTGAATCCAGAGATGATTCCTTTTCTAATTCTGCTATCAAGCTGTTATGTAGATCGTTGATGTTTGATCTATTAATCAATAGATTAGTGTCATCAGCATATATGGTGTATTTAAATTTAGAACTAACATTAACAATATCGTTTATGTAAATGAAAGAAGGAGTTGACCCTAATATTGATCCTTGTGGAACATCCTTATTAATTGGCCTAAAAGAAGAATGTGTGAAATTGCAGTCTACAGGCTGACCTATTTATTGGTTAAATAACTTTCAAACAGTTTTAGGGGCATATCTCTAACACCATAGTGACAGAGCTTACTCAACAATATTTTGTGAATGAAGGTGTTAAGCGTTTTGGTTGTATGAAGCTTAACTTTGTTTGATTAGCAGGCCAACTGTAGAGTCTGTAGGCCCACATAAAGTTATTAAGTTTATTGTTTTTGTTTATTGTCCAGCCGAGCGGTTTCACTGGTAGTTTTAGTGTTTCTAAACAACCCAGGTGTATAAGGAAAACTCAGTTAATAAAAGTTAGTATATTATGTACAAATTTACAAGTGCTGTCCACACGCCACGTACAAGAACATACGGCAAACGTGTTTTAAACTCGGGAAAGTGTTTGTAATGTCACTGAGTACACAGAGTCACTAAGTTCCCGCAGCACAGTTCACAGGCACACACACTTGACACACACCTGCACTTCCCAGTCGCCGGCGATTTTCTTTCTGCGCGGCTGCCCGCGCCCACCGCCGCCCAGCCTCCAATGTGCTGACGCAGGGCGTCGGTCATGTGACGGGGAATTTTCCATGAGGTGTAGCGTGTCGTGCATTACATTTATTTCTCACTGGTAGTGATACCTATACTAAAAGCATCCTACCCATAGAGACTACATTAATTTGGATTAGTTATCTGAGACAATCATGAATGCAACGAACCCCTAGTTAGTTATATGAAATAGAGAAACACTGCAACCCCTGTTGAAAGGAAAAGACGAGGTCAGCAGTTCTACATGTTACACCACATTACGCGAGATTGCATCAGATTCCTATATACCTATGTACAATGGGTCCTACCTATCCTATGGCGGTTACAAAGGTATCGGATGCTTTGGCTAGGTCCAAGAATATTCCTATGACATTGTTTTTCTCTTGGTTTTTTTTTTTTCTAGATAGATATACATTAGATGTGAACTGTAAAATAACGGTTTCGATGGAACGACGTGGCCTAAATCCATGTTGATAATCTTTAAGTAAAATATTATTTTCGAGAAATGTAACAAGACTTTTTCAAAAATCTTACTAAAGGCTGGAAGGATTGGGATGGGTCTCTAATTTTTAATGTCAGATCTGTTGCCTGATTTAAATAACGGTACAACTCTAGCTTTCTTTTTTCTTTTTTAAGCGTCATGAAATATGTCAGTTTTTAATGTTAGATTCACTATTTGTGTTAAACTATGATATTAGTTGCCCATTTCAGAACAACTTTTGAAATTTCGTCATAGCCAGAATAAGAAATTTTAAGTGTTATAATATACTTATCAATTTCTAAGTTCATAGCAAGAGATAAAACAGAACAAAACTGGAGTGATATAAATAATCTGAAAATTCATTTCCTATTGTTTTTGTTGTTTGGCCTTCTGCTTTCATAAAGTGTTAATTAAATTTATCAGGAACGTCACTACAAACTGGTTTAAGTTCAACCGCGCTAGATTTGCCATCTGCAGATTTACCTTGTATGGTGTTATTGACTTCTAGCGGAATTTGGGGTTGCCTTGGTTAGCTACCACTTTGGAAGATCACTGACGCACCTATAAAAATCACATAAAAAATATCTTGTGTGATTGTATTTACATAGTGTCCGTAAATGTTAGATAAAAGAAATTTTTTCAACGAAAAAGTATAAACCGATACCCATGAAACATCGGTATGCCGGTACCATGATTCAGTACCGAAATGAACCGTATCGGTATGCTACACAACCGATATTACCGATACTGATATTTTTGTTTATACCGCATATCCCTAGTTTTAGGAGCGTCGCACCTACGCTCTCTCTTTTTTCCTTTTTTTTTTTTTTTTACGTAGAGAAGAGGGCCAGCCAAGGGCAAAAAAAAGAAAGTTAGAAAAAAGACCACTTGAGCGCTGGCTCTCCAGAGAGTTCAAGAAGTGCCAAAACCGTCAGCCAGAATTAGAGGAGCAAATGCCTCGATACCTCCCTCTTAAAAGAAGACAAGTTGTAGGAATTCGGAAATACAGATGCATGGAGGAAGTTCCATAGTTTACCAGTGAAAGGGATGAATGATTGAGCGTACTGGTTAACTCTTACATTAGAGAGTTGGACAGAATAGGGATGAGAGGAAGAAGAAAGCCTTGTGCAGCGTGGCCGCAGGAGGAGGGGAGGCATGCAGTTAGCAAGATCAGTAGAACAGTTACCATGAAAATAGCGATAAAATATAGAAAGGGATGCAACATTTCGGCGGTGAGAAAGAGACTGAAGACAGTTAGTCAGAAGAGGGAGTTGATGAGACGAAGAGCTTTCGATTCCACCCTATCAAGCAAAGCTGTGTGACTGGAACCCCCAAACATGCGAAGAGTACTCCATACAGGGACGGATAAGGCCCTTATACAGAGTAAGCAGTTGGAGGGCGAGAAAAACTGTCGGAGACGCCTCAGAACACCTAACTTCATAGAAGCTGTTTTAGCAAGAGATGAGATGTGAAGTTTCCAGTTAAGATTATGAGCAAAGGACAGACCGAGGATATTCATTGTGGAAGAGGAGACAGTTGAGTGTCATTGAAGAAGAGGGATAGTTGTCTGGAAGGTTGTGTCGAGTTGATAGATGGAGGAATTGAGTTTTGAGGCATTGAAAACTACTAGATTTTCTCTGCCCCAATCGGAAATCTTAGAAAGATCGGAAGTCAGGCGTTCCGTGGCGTCCCGCGTGATCTGTTGATTTCCTGAAGGGTTGGACGTCTCTGAAAGAACGTGGAAAGATGTAGGGTGGTATCATCAGCGTAGGAGTGGATAGGGCAAGAAGTTTGGTTAAGAAGGTCATTAATGAATAATAGAAAGAGAGTGGGTGACAGGACAGAACCCTGAGGAACACCACTATTAATAGGTTTAGGAGAAGAACAGTAGCCGTCTACCACAGCAGCAATAGAGCGGTCGGAAAGGAAACTTGAGATAAAGTTGCAGAGAGAAGGATAGAAGCCGTAGGAGGGCAGTTTTGAAATCAAAGCTTTATGCCAGACTCTATCAAAAGCTTTTGATATGTCTAACGCAACAGCAAAAGTTTCACCGAAATCTCTAAAAGAGGATGACCAAGACTCAGTAAGGAAAGCCAGAAGATCACCAGTAGAGCGACCTTGACGGAAGCCATACTGGCGATCAGACAGAAGATTGTGAAGTGACAGATGTTTGAGAATCTTCCTATTCAGGATAGATTCAAAAACTTTAGACAAGCAAGAGATTAAAGCTATAGGACGGTAGTTTGAGGGGTTAGAACGGTCACCCTTTTAGGAACAGGCTGAATGTAGGCGAACTTCCAGCAGGAAGGAAAGGTAGAAGTCGATAGACAAAGTTGGAAGAGTTTGGCCAGGCAAGGTGCAAGCACAGAAGCACAGTTTTTGAGAACAATAGGAGGGACCCCATCAGGTCCATAAGCCTTCCGAGGGTTTAGGCCAGCAAGGGCATGGAAAACATCATTACGAAGAATTTTGATTGTAGACATGAAATAGTCAGAGGGAGGAGGAGAGGGAGGACAAGCCCAGAATCGTCCAAGGTGGAGTTGTGAGCAAAGGTTTGAGAAAAGAGTTCAGCTTTAGAGACAGAAGAGATGGCAGTGGTGCCATCAGGATGAAATAAAGGAGGAAAGATGAAGAAGTGAAGTTATTTGAGATGTTTTTGGCTAGATGCCAGAAGTCACGAGGAGAGTTTGAGTTTGAAAGATTTTGACATTTCCTATTTATGAAAGAGTGTTTGGCAAGTTGAAGAACAGACTTGGCATGATTCCGGGCAGAGATATAAAGTGCATGAGATTCAGGAGATGGAAGGCTCAAGTACCTTTTGTGGGCAACCTCTCTATCATGTATAGCACGAGAACAGGCTGAGTTAAACCAAGGTTTAGAAGGTTTAGGTTGAGAAAAGAATGAGGAATGTACGCCTCCATGCCAGATACTAACACCTCTGTTATGCGTTCAGCACAAAGAGATGGGTCTCTGACACGGAAGCAATAATCATTCCAGGAAAATCAGCATAATACCTCCTCAGGTCCCCCAACTGGCAGAGGCAAAACGCCAGAGGCACCTTCGCTTTGGGGATCCTGCGGAGGGATTGGAAAAATAGGACAAGATACAGAAATGAGATTGTGATCGGAGGAGCCCAACGGAGATGAAAGGGTGACAGCATAAGCAGAAGGGTTAGAGGTGAGGAAGAGATCAAGAATGTTGGGCGTGTCTCCAAGACGGTCAGGAATACGAGTAGGGTGTTGCACCAGTTGCTCTAGGTCATGGAGGATAGCAAAGTTGAAGGCTAGTTCACCAGGGTGGTCAGTGAAGGAGAGGAAAGCCAAAGCTGGTGGTGAACATTGAAATCTCCAAGAATGGAAATCTCAGCGAAAGGGTAGAGGGACAGAATGTGCTCCACTTTAGAAGTTAAGTAGTCGAAGAAATTACTATAGTCAGAAGAGTTAGGGAGAGATAAACAGCACAGATGAATTTAGTTTGAGAGTGACTGTTAAGTCGTAGCCAGATGGTGGAAAATTCGGAAGACTCAAGAGCGTGGGCACGAGAGCAAGTTAAGTCGTTGCGTACATAGACGCAACATCCAGCTTTGGAATGAAAATGAGAATAGAGAAAGTAGGAGGAACAGAGAAGGGCTACTGTCAGTTGCCTCAGACAGCTGTGTTTCGGTGAGGAAAAGAAGATGAGGTTTAGTAGAGGAGAGGTGGTGTTCCACAGATTGAAAATTAAATCTAAGCCCGCGAATGTTGCAGAAGTTAATGTAGAAAAAGTTGAGGGAGGTGTCAAGGCATTTGTGGTCATCAACAGTAGAGGTGTCCGACCTGGGGACATTTTTGGTCCCCTCCCCAGAGGGGGACTCCGAGGCGTTGTTTATTTCGGGTCCCATTTTACTTTTAAATTTTGATTTGGAGTGAAGGATGTAGTGTGTGTGGTAAGTGCATGTAGTTTTGTGTGAAGAAGGAGAGCTGTCTTTAGAGGGTAGGCTGTGACTATCCCCTTGAGTTGTGAGACACAAAGGGAAACATTCAACGAGATCACAACTAGCTTTAATGAAAGGTTCACAGCACCTCCTGAACTAGTGCTATTAGATCTCACTGGGAGTAAGTTATTGTTTCGGTAGGTGTCTACTACCTCCTCCATATCTATATGGGAGGGAGTTTTATTTTTTCAACATCACCCATACCTCATGAGGCTGGATTATGCCTATATCCAGCGTCATGAGGTATATTACTGTATATTAACAAATGTGAAGTACTTACCGTAGTTATAGGAAATCCTACTACAATAGGAATACAATAAACAGCGAAGCCCAGGTAAATTTAGGATATGAAAAAGAAAGAGTTATTTTTGCATTCGATTTCGATCTAGGAAAAACAATGCACAAAGGGTAAATAGGGCAATAGGAAAGTTTAGCAGTGTTAAAAGCAGAGGTCCGGAAGTGATTTTAAGGTTTTATTTTACGCTGGTCAGACCACATCTAGATTAGGCGGTACAGTTCTGGTTCCCATTTTATAAGAGATATACATGTCTATTAGAATCTTTGCAAAGAAAAATGACTAAAAAGATACAGATGATAAGGGATATACTCCACGAAGCGACACTGAAGTTGTTAAAATTGCATTCCTTACAGGTATATGTTAATAGGAGTACCTGATAGAAGTATTTAATAAGTGGTGTAGGAGTTATAACAAAGGGGACACAAACAAAGTTCTCTAAAGTTGCTTAAAGGAACCGAAACACAGTAAGAATATTACAAATGAAGTTCTAAGTTTACATATTAATGCTTACAGGTGTCTCCACCTTACGATGTGGCAGGGATGACAGCAGGAACCGGCGCCCACCTTCTCTTTGAGATGCTGTGCGTGCTCCCTGGAACTCGATGTTGTGACTGATCATCTGTTCCCTGTGTTATCATATTAGGTTTTGTATTGATGTTTTATCCTTTCAGCATTCCATTCAGTACTGTATTTTATTATAATATAGCCACTGTAGCTATTTAATAAAATATTAAATTAAAGGTGGCGTTCTTCTTTAAGTTTAAAACTTACAGTAGCTACAGTTTTATAGTTGCTGAATGTAATGCAATGTACAATAGCTTCCGCAACCTTACAAATATGTAAATATGATTAGACTCAAAGTGGCTCTTCCTATTCTTATTATTAAAACAACTTTTTCAATGAGTAATTTGAACCATATTGTTATGACGACAACCTGCCCCATCTCAGTATTTATTTCAGTTGGGATAGTACTGCTTAGATGTTTACTCTTAAAGTCTGGTAAGGGGCTTTAATTTATGTTTACAGGGATGCTTAATATCCTATAGCCTTCTAAAATGTCCGTAGCCCAAACTCTTCCCGATCCACAGCTATCAGAACACTAGAACAATCTTACTGGCTCACTGGTATGACATAGCTTGGGGAACACTAACATTTTGTTTATATTCTCTGAGGTTGCCATCTTGTTTAAACCACCAACACTGAAGGAATATGATACACTTAAGACTTTTCACTGGAAAGGATCATCGACCACGTTTTAGGAAAATAACAATTATATTGTATTTGAGGATTGTAGCATAATATAAACGTGGTTTCTTATAATCTATTCATAATAATGAATGCTTTATGTTGCCCTTGGCCAGGTTTCCCCTCATACATAACACATTGTTATATATATATATATATATATATATATATATATATATATATATATATATATATATATATATATATATATAAACAATGTGTTATGTATGAAAAATATATATATATATATATATATATATATATATATATATATATATATATATATATATATATATATATATATATATATTGTATCACTGCACTTGTTTCCTTTTAGGCTATTATTTTATTATATGCGTAGCCTATGGCCTCTAGCGTGGGCTGTCACTTCCGCTGTGCGGCCAACCACCCTCTCTTTGTTTCCACCATTTTGTGTGCCTGCGAGCCTCGCATCAGTCTAAAGGTAGCCTTCAGCGGAGATAGACACGCACTCTCGTCGGTCTGGCACAGTGTAGGGAGATTCGTGTTGCTGGGTTTCTCTTGTTGCTCATTAGTCATCGGTCTGGGAGTTGTGCCCTCCCTTGAGTAGCTGGCTTGTTACTGGATAGACCGTGGCTGTAGAACAACGGGCTTGTTGTTCTTAGACGCGACGCGGAGAGACACGCTTTGTCTCGTCCTGTTTGTTTTGTTGGTGGCCGTGGTCATCAGTGTGGTTTGGTGGGTGGCTGTGTGCCCCCACCATCTGTTGTGTAGTATCAATAGTATACTGTTTATAGTCTCAAGGTAGCCTTCAGCGGGGATAGACACGCACTCTCGTCGGTCTGGCATAGTGTAGGGAGATTCGTGTTGCTGGGCTCACTAGTCATCGGTCTTGGAGTTGTGCTCTCCCTTGAGTAGCTGGCTTGTTACTGGGTAGACCGTGGCTGTAGAACAACGGGCTTGTTGTTCTTAGAGAAGCGTGTCAAGTTTGGCTACACTTCTCGTGCGTTCGTCCACTCGGGTGTGGCGACGCGAAGGGACGTGTTATTGTTTCGTCCTGTTTTTGCTGTTGGTGGCTGTAGTCACCAGTGGGGCTTGGTGGGGGGCTGTGTGCCCCACCATCTTTTTCGTATAGTTTCAGTAGTATACTGTATTGTAGTGGTAGTAGCCACGCACACTATTGAGTGCTGAGAAGCTTCGTGTAGCTTTACAAGAGACTATGCTAGGTGATAGTACTTATTCTAGTCCTCCTGGCTATCGTGCCTTTTTTAGCACTCCTTTCCCTGACCAGGGCCACCACGGTGGTACAGCTATCCTAGTCTGTCAAGACACATATATATATATATATATATATATATATATATATATATATATATATATATATATATATATATATATATATATATATATATATATATATATATATATATATATATATATATATATATATATATATATATATATATATATATATATATATATATATATATATATATATATATATATATATATATATATATATATATATATATATATATATATATATATATATATATATATATATATATATATATATATATATATATATATATATATATATATATATATATATATATATATATATATATATATATATATATATATATATATATATATATATATATATATATATATATATATATATATATATATATATATATATATATATATATATATATATATATATATATATATATATATATATATATATATATATATATATATATATATATATATATATATATATATATATATATATATATATATATATATATATATATATATATATATATATATATATATATATATATATATATATATATATATATATATATATATATATATATATACTTAGGGGATGTAGGCAGTGCTGCAGACTGAGTGATTCCCGTGTCCTCTCTTCCCGGTTCCCTTTGTGGTCTCATTTATACAATTGAGCAGCTGCAGCCTGCCCTCTAAAGACAACTTCTACTACTTCCTACACTACACTACAACACCTTACACTTTTACACTCTCTTCAAATCAAAATTTAATAATGGCTTCACCACGCCCTGCCTCGGAGTCCCCTCTGGGAGGGGACCATAAATGTCCCCAGGTCGGACTGCCCTCTGCTGTCGACCTTGGGTGTCTTGACACTTCATCTAATACTTTCACTATCAATTTCTGCAACATTCGTGGCCTTCGTTCTAATTTTCAATCTGTGGAACACCACCTCTCCTCTACTAAACCTCATCTTCTCTTCCTAACTGAAACACAGTTGTCTGTGACTACTGACAGCAGCCCTTTTCTGTTCCCTCCTACTTGCTCTATCCTCATTTTCAATCCAAAGCTGGATGTTGCGCATACGTGCGTAACGACACCACTTGCTCTCGTGCCCACAATCTTGAATCTTCAGAATTTTCTACCATCTGGCTAAGACTTCAATGTCACTCTCTAACTAAATTCATCTGTGCTGTATACCTCTCACCTAATTCCTCTGACTATGTAAAATTCTTTGACTATTTGACTTCCAAGGTGGAGCACATCTTATCTCACTTTCCTTTTGCTGAGATCTCCATTTTAGGGATTTCAATGTTCACCACCAGCTTTGGCTTTCATCTTCTTTCACTGACCAACCTGGTGAACAAACCTTCAACTTTGCTATCCTTCATGACCTAGAGCAGCTAGTGCAGTTCCCTACCCGTATTCCTGACCGCCTTGGAGACACGCCCAACATTCTTGATCTTTTCCTAACCTCCAACCCTTCTGCTTACTCTGTTAAACTTTCCTCTCCGTTGGGCTCCTCCGACCACAATCTAATTTCCGTTACCAGTTCTATCACTCCAGTGCAGCCTCAGGACCCGCCTAAGCGGAGGTGCTTCTGGCATTTTAACTCTGCTAAGTGGGAGGAACTAAGGCAGTACTATTCTGATTTCCTTGGGATGATTATTGTTTTCATGTCAGAGATCCTTCTCTTTGTGCCGAGCGCATAACAGAGGTGATTATCTCTGGCATGGAGCTATACATTCCTCATACTTTCTCTAACCCTAAAGCTAAAAAGCCTTGGTTTAACTCTGCTTGTTCTCGTGCTGTCAATGATAGAGAGGCGGCTCACAAACGGTTCCGTAGCCATCCAACTGCTGAAACTCATGCCCTATATATTTCTGCCCGTAATCATGCCAAATCTATTCTCCAACTTACTAAAACTCTTTCATCAATAGAAAATGTCAAAGTCTTTCCAATTCTAACTCCTCTCGAGATTTCTGGCATCTAGCCAATAATATCTCTAACAACTTTACTTCTTCGTCTTTCCCTCCTTTACTTCATCCAGATGGCTCTACAGCTGTCTCTTCTTTTCTAAAGCTGAACTCTTCGCTCAAACCTTTGCTACCAACTCAACTTTGGATGATTCTGGGCATATTCCTCCTACTCCTCCACCCTCTGACTACTTCATCCCTAAAATTAAAATTCTTTATAAAGACGTTTTCCTGGCCCTCTCTGGCCTTGATTCTCGGAAGGCTTACGGTCCGGATGGAGTCCCTCCTGTTGTTCTCAAAACTGTGCTTCCGAACTCGCTCACTGCCTGGTCAAACTCTTTCATCTGTGTCTCTCTACTTCTATTTATCCTTCTTGCTGGAAGTTTGCTCACATTCAACCTGTCCCTAAAAAGGTGACCACTCCAATCCTTCTAACTACCGCCCTATAGCTTTGATTTCCTGCCTTTCTAAAGCCTTTGAGTCTATCCTTAATAGGAAGATAATGAGGCATCTATCAGCTCACAACCTTCTCTCTGATTGCCAGTATGGTTTCCGTAAAGGCAGATCTACTGGTGATCTTCTTACTTTCCTAACTGAATCTTGGTCATCCTCTTTAGGGACTTCGGTGAAACCTTTGCTGTCGGCCTTGACATATCGAAAGCCTTCGATAGAGTCTGGCACAAATCTTTAATTTCTAAACTACCCTCCTACGGATTCTATCCTTCTCTCTGTACCTTCATCTCCAGTTTCCTTTCCGATCGTTCTATTGCTGCTGTAGTAGACGGTCACTGTTCTTCCCTAAAACTATCAACAGTGGTGTTCCACAGGGTTCTGTCCTATCACCCACTCTCTTTCTATTATTCATCAATGATCTCCTAAATCTGACTCAATGCCCTATCCACTCCTATGCTGATGATACCACCTGCATTATTCAACAGCGTTCAACAGACGCCCAACCCAACAACAATTAAATGACTCAAGGCGAGATGCTATAGGACGCCTAACTTCTGATCTTTCACTTGTTTCTGATTGGGGCAGAGAAAACCTGGTTTTGTTCAATGCCTCAAAACTCAATTTCTACAACTATCTACTCGACATAACCTTCCAGACAACTATCCTCTCTTCTTCAATAACACTCAACTTCCCTCTCCTCTACATTAAACACACTCGGTCTATCCTTCACTAAAAATCTAAACTGGAAATTTCACATCTCTACTCTTGCTAAATCAGCTTCCAAGAAGTTAGGTGTCCTATGGCGTCTTCGTCCATTTTTCTCCCTCCCAGCTGCTTGCTCTGTACAAGGGCCTTATCCGCCCGTGTATGGAGTATGGCTCTCATGTCTGGGGGATCCACACACAGCTTTACTAAACAAGGTGGAATCTAAAGCTTTTCGTCTTATCAACTCTTCTCCTCTAACTGACTGTCTTGATTCTTTAAGTCACCGCCGCAATGTTGCATCTTTATCTGTCTTCTACCGCTGTTTTCATGCTGTCTGCTCTTCTGAACTTGCTAACTGCATGCCTTCCCCTCCTGCGGCCTCGCTGCACAAGACTCTCTACTTCTTCTCATCCCTATTCTGTCCATCTTCCTAATGCAAGAGTTAACCAGTATCTTCACTCCTTCATTCCCTACACTGGTAAACTCTGGAACTCTCTACCTGTGTCTGTATTTCCACCTGCCTATGACTTAAACTCTTTCAAAAGAGGAGTGTCAAGACACCTCTTACGTTAACTGGACCCTCCTTTTAGATTTTTGTTTTTTCTTTTCTACTTTCCTCTTAACAGGGCCTGGCAACCAGCGGGATTTTTTTTTTCCAACACTTTGTTTTCCTTGGCCAGTGCCCTTGTAATGTAAAAAAAAAAAATATATATATATATATATATATATATATATATATATATATATATATATATATATATATATATATATATATATATATATATATATATATATATATATATATATATATATATATATATATATATATATATATATATATATATATATATATATATATATATATATATATATATATATATATATATATATATATATATATATATATATATATATATATATATATATATATATATATATATATATATATATATATATATATATATATATATATATATATATATATATATATATATATA
>NC_059261.1:360128-375128 GCF_017591435.1 Portunus trituberculatus | reverse complement strand
ACGACATAACATTGCCTAGCTAGATGTCACCTTCCTACCAGTGACATTTCGGGACACTGACTGCTGTTCACCCGTATCACGCAGTACCACCGGTGCCTCCACACAGGAAAGGACGGCACCAGTGGAGCTCACTATCCTTAGGTGCGGGCGTGGCAACAGGGGGAGGAACAGGTGGGCCAACCTGCTCTCCCTCTCCCAAACACGACTCAGGCACACGCCGTGCCTTCTCACTTTTAAAGCCTGAAGGAGCAGTCAATTCATCACCACAAACTTGGTCTGGCCACACCAGCAAGGCAACTGGTTTCTGCGAGGACTTGGGAGTTTCAGCTGTTACTAACTTTGGGCAATTGAACTTAAAATGCCCTTTTCTTCGGCAGTGATAGCACGTAGGCTGGTAATCATACTTGGGAGTTTTAGGGCCGCCTTCCCATCCTTCGCAGAAGAAGGAGGGTGGGGCCTGGGGCTTTCCCAAACCCATCTTACTGCCGAATCCAGTATATCGCCTAAAGTGGCCTGGAGAGCCGAGGAAGAACTGCCACCACTCCCTGGGCCTCCCTTAGGACCACCTTCCTTACGACTCCAACTCCCAGGCTGCTGCACAGGACGGTGGGCCAACACATAATCATCAGCCCATGTAGCAGCCTCCTTCAAAGTCCTAAACCTCTTCTCCTCAACAGAGGTACCAGCTCCTTATCAGCAATATCAATGAACTGCTCCATAACTACTAACTCCTTCAAAGCCTCGAGAGAGTCAACACCCTCGCTTGCAATCCACCTCTCAAACACTTGCTCCAGTGAACGAGCACACTCGAGGTAGGAGTCACTTGCTCGCTTCCTCTTTCCTCTGAATTGCAAGCGATAGGCTTCTGGTCGCAGCTCATATGCCCGCAAGATGTCAGCCTTAAACTCCTCATAATCATCCAGATCATCAGCTGACATTTAATCATAAACTTCCAAGGCTTTCCCTTGAGTTTATTCGCAACCAAGCCTACCCATCTCTCTCTCGAGACCAAGCAAACTCCTTGGCTTTCCTCTCAAAGCGAACAAACCATTCAGCCACTTCAGCCTCATCAAACTCAGGCACGAGCTGGAGACTTTGAACTAAAGTACGCTCTACACTCTGTTCTCCTCCTCCTTCTACACTACCAACAACTCCAGGCGTCCTTACAGCATGGCGAGTTCTCTCCCACTCCAACTCTTTATCTTTATCTGCCCTCTCTCTCTCTCCATCTCTACTGCCTCCCTCTCTGCCGCTAGTCTGTTTAACTCTCGTCTCTCTTCCACCTCTCTAGCCTCCTGCTCTGCTGCTGGTCTCTGAATTTCTCGTCTCTCCTCAGCAGCTAACCTCTTCAACTCTCGCCTCTCTTCTGCTTCTATCTCCATTTTCCTCATTTCCAGCTTCAATCGCAGTTCCTCCAGTCTGGCAGCTGACTGGACACTATCAGCAATACTGCTTGCTGGACTAGATCGTCGGGAGCCTCCCCTGCTTCCGATACTTCTGCCAGGGCTAATATATCCCACATCACCTTCACTGGGACCGCCACGTCCGTTATCATGAGACATACGTGCGTCCTCACTGACCCCACGCGCGGTTGACTCGTCATACCCACGTGGTGAGTCACCGCTAGCCTCCACTGGTGAGGTGAAAAGGCCAGTAACTCCCTCCATGGTGCTCACAGGGACTCGTTCTCACAAACAATAAAATAATATAAGTAATAATACCCCACACAATACACTACACCACTATAAAAGCACTTGGTTTATCCTGGCGAGGTCGCCACTTTTGTTACGGTCACGGCTGCGGTTAACTGCTACAGCTCACTAGAGTGTTATCCTGGCAAGATCGCCAACTTTGTTACGGTCAGTACAGTGGGGAATATAACACTCCACAGAGTCCCCACTACTATAACTCACAGCAGCCGTAACCCTCAGGTTCTTTCAAGGTCGCCAACAGTGTATAACTTCCCCCACTGTAAGGGAATCTCCTTAGCAACTCCTTCTCCTCCTGTACCCAACCAAGTAGAATTTATAAATGGTAGATGTTATGTGTAACAGGGCGAGGCCTTAATAGCCCCTAGAGAAACCGCCCACAAGGACAATTCCACCCACTTCTCTATGAAGTATTAATGCCTCTCCACACGCCTTGTCCACAGACTGTGATAAATCACAGACTGGGACAACACGCGCAGTATATTACTATACTATCTTACTACGACAAGTGCTTCCTAACACCTGTCAGACTGACACCCCTAGCCTACGACTACTACAATATATGATGTGTACAGCACATCCGGTGGTGTACACACAAGCCCAGACACCACCTACGGGTGACAACAGCCACACAGAGTCCAGATACTCGTCACAGACACTAGCGTGTGTGGCTACAACCACTACAATACAGTATACTACTGATACTACACAAAAGATGATGATTGCACACAGCGGCCCACCAAAATATATATAAATATATCTATCTATCTATCTATCTATCTATTTATCTATCTATCTATCTATATATATATATATATATATATATATATATATATATATATATATATATATATATATATATATATACCGCATTTGTATAGATATCAAAAACATTCTCTTTTTACTAGAAATTGTCAAACCAGGGATCTGTAAGTCCTCCGTACAGTAAAAAAAAAAAATATATATATATAAATACTGCTAGCAATTTTCATCAACCAGTCAGACAATGCGCTAAATAAGCTTACGTGGACTCGAGCCACCAGCACCCCATTTTAGCTGCGCTGAACACCTGACATATCGGGGGCTGGCTAACTCCATGGTTCGTGGCCGTGATGGTGTTAGTTCGAACCTGAGCCACGGCAGTTACTGGGTGAGATTGGTGGTGTTTTTCCTTCAACCCTAGCTAAGGATTGGCCACAAGCTGGTATATTTGCCTTAATGACTCTTGTGCAGTCGATAGGCAATAAGTCCAAGCCTTCTCTTTCCGCCTATCTCAGATTGCCTGAAGATGACCTCAGAGACAGGTCGAAACGTCGCAGAGCGCCAGAGTCCAGTTTTAGAGCAATACCACTTGCAAAGAGAGAGTTAGTTACACAAATAAAAAAAAAAAAACAATGCTGAGGTTTCTCTTACTTTTAACCTCATCTGCACTAAATAGATTATACATATTGGATCTAATCAGTGATAAACATATTATCTTGTATATATGTCACTCAGAATGAAAGGAAAAAAAAAAAAAGATACATATCTAACGAGATACTGAACACGTCAGTCTTTATCTACACAAGTGATAAATGATATAGACCATAACCACTTCCAATCACGCCCCCTTTCTGTTTGGATGACCTTATAAAGCAAATGTTTCTGCAACTGTCGCTCATTTTGCATTGGTTGTTTCATAAGTGAACATCTAAGACAATGGAAAAAATCAGTCATCTGGAAGACTCGCAGGAGCCAAAAGTTAAGAAATTGAAAAAAGAGACCAAAGTCTTCCAAGATGCTGTGCACGGTACCATTGCAATACCCTACGCCTGTAAGGTCGTGGTGGACACCCAAGAATTCCAGCGTTTAAGGTGTGTATGTGTGTGTGTGTGTGTGTGTAATGATAAAAGACGTAGTAGTAGTAGTTTTTTTTTCATGTTATGGTCTATACCGCCTGTAGGTATACTTGAAGAATATATGTGGGAAGCGCTGTTCAGCTTCGCCCATTAGTGGCGCAGGCAATTTTATTTATAGTGGTACTCATATTAGGGTCCATACCATCTCCCAAACGCATCTTTGGTGTAACCACCTAGAACCTGGGTATCATGGTGACATGCAGGTAACTCTAAACCACTAGACAAATGGCATAGCTTCAAAGCAGTATGTGGTGGGATTTGAACCTACGCATGAACGTCAGCCCGATCCTACGCTCACCGCCTTATCCATTACGGCACCACCTCCTTAGTAGTAGTAGTAGTAGTAGTAGTAGTAGTTCATTTTGCTGTTATTGTTGTTGTTGTTGTTGTTACTGTTATCATAGTAGTAGTAGTAATGGTAGTAGTAGTAGTAGTAGTAGTAGTAGTAACTTGAATTTATCTATACTGTCTACCATTCACCAAACTCTTCTGACTGTAAGAAATTATTCGACTAATCCACTTCAAAATTGGAGAACATTCAGTTTCTCTTTCCCTTCACAGAGATCTCCGTGCTTGGAGACTAAAATGTTCATCATCAAGTTTGGCTTTCATCTCCCTTGTCTGATCATCCTGATAAAGCTTTCAGTTTTACTATCCTCCATGACATAGAGGAACTGGTGCAACACCCTACTCGTAATCCTGACTGTCTTGAAGATATTCCCAACATTCTTGATCTTTTCCTTACCTCTAATTCTTCTGCTTATGCTGTCACCCTATCTTCACCGTTGGGCTCCTCCGATCAGAATCTCATTTCTATGTCTTTTCCTGTTTCTTCAATCCTTCCTATAAAACGATCCTTCAAAACACCCTATAGTTTAATATGTTTCTCATCGAATGTCTTCTTTTGTTTTTATTTATGTTTAAATAGAACGATTTTTAAACATGTCTTTGTTCAGTCTTCTATTTGATTACCAACATGACTTCTGTCAATGATGCTCTGACGGTGATCTGGCTTTTCTTTACTGAGTCTTGGACATCTCTTTTAGAGATTTTGGTGAAACATTTGTTTTTGCTTTTTTAGATATATCAAAAGCTTTTGATAGAGTCTGGTAGAGAGTTTAGATTATTAAACTACCAACCTACGGCTTCTATCCTTCTCTCTCTTCAACTTCATCTTAAGTTTCCTCTCCGACCATTCAATTGCTGTTGTGGTAGACAGCCACTGGTTTCTGAAATTTATTAACAGTGGTAGTCGCACGGTATGATAGACAATAAGAACGTCTGGAGATGTGCTGTCACACAAATTCCCATGCGTTTGTGTAACGTTATTTTGTTCATCATACTTTCATGTTCCATCCAATCCCCACAGCCTACAGATATCATCTTGATGCCCTGGGTGTAGGGATCAATGTAGCGATCCCCCTTACACAACTGGCCCTTGGCGTTCAGTCTGAACAAATGTTTTGTTTTACCAAAGCCATATCAGTGTGCCATCCCCATGGATCTTGGTATTTGAGTCTCTTTGTGCCCAGGCAATGCGAGGTGGAGGCGCAGTGTAACTTGGCCTTGTGGATATTCATGTGCAGCTCCAGGTATTTCCTAAGTATAACGTAGGGCATGTTTTATCATGAACCACTAGAAACTCCTGGAGTGACGAGAAGGAGCCTTATTTTCTGCCAGCTTGCCAAAGTTCTACGACATGAATCCATAAAATTAATAAGCATGGCCCATTCAGGAACACTGCATCCAGTCAATGCTCCTATCACACTGCAACACTGCAACGAACAAGCCAGTAACAAGCTGCTAGACTCAAGTAGTACTTTCGGTTGATGTCAAAAAAGCCACCATCGTATGTTGGAGTTTTATAAGATTCACTCTAGTGTTGCCTTGAACGTTCAATGTCCGGGGTTAAATCTGCTACTAATGAATCAAACCCGGCAGAAATATAAAGCACATGAGTTTCAAAAGAAGAACAGCAGATTCTAGAAGTGTTTTGTATGAAACACTCTTGCTTAGAGGGTTGGCGTGTATAGAAAACTATATTATTGCTTCAACAGAAATTTGGTTAAACATACCAGGGAAACTATTTCATCCAGAGGTAAAAATTTGATGATTTTACACTGTTTTATAAAGACAGGGAAAACATAAATGGAGGAGACGTTAGTTGTACGTTAGGGATACATTATGAAGTATTAACAGTAAAGTTAAAACGAATACCAAAACAGTAGATGTTAGAAAAAGTAGATGTTAATGAACGATAAATCAGTAGTACTGTGTTTAGTGTACAAACCTCAAAAAGCTACAAAAAAAATTGACTCAACACTATGGTGGTAAATAAAGAAGCGAGGTAGGTAAAGTCAAGTAGGCGTGGTAGGATGTTTTTTTTAAGGAAGATTAACTGTACCCTGATGGCAGGTAACAATAAAGCAAAAGTATTTCGTAAGGTAATGCAGATAACAGACAATCTTAAAAATCCAAAGGGAAATTAATATGTTTGATATAATTGTAACAAACTGGGATGAAAGAATGGGTGAAGAGAGGTGTGAGGATGAAGGGCAGGAAGAGGTGAGAATGTAGTTTAATGCTTCTTTTTTTTTTTTTTTATGCAAGAGGGAACACTGTCAAGTGCAACAAAATGTTAGAAAAAAAAACAAAACACTGAAAATGCACGTTCCCTAATAGGTCAAATAAGTCAGGTGTCGCAAATATAAGGGACAAATGTCTCGACACCTCTCTCTTAAAAGAAGTTAAGTCATAGGAAGATGGAAATACAGAAGCAGATAGGGAGTTGCAGAGTTTACCAGTGAAAGGTATAAATGATTGAGAGTACTGGCTAACTCTTGTATTAGAGGGACAGAATAGGGATGAGAGGAAGAAGAAAGCCTTGTGCAGCGAGACCGTAGGAGGAGGGGAGGCATGCAGTTAGCAAGATCAGAGCAGATAAAAAATGGATAGAGATGCAACATTTCGGCGGTGAGAAAAAGGCTGAAGACAGTCAGTCAGAGGAGAGAAGTTGATGAGACAAAAAGCTTTTTGATTCCATCCTGTCTAATAAAACTGTATGAGGGAAACCCCACAAAACATGCAATGAATACTCCATACAAGGACGGATAAGGCCCTTGTACATAGTTAGCAGTTGGAGGGGAGAGAAAAACTGGCAGAGACACCGCAGAACGACTAACTTCATAGAAACAATCTTAGCAAGAGATGGGATGTGAAGCTACCAGTTAAGATTATGAGTAAATGACAGACCGAGGATATTCAGTGTGGAAAAGGGAGACAGTTGAGTGTTACTGAAGAAGAAGGGATAGTTAGTTGTCTGGAAGGTTGTGTCGAGATGATCGATGGAGAAATTTAGTTATTGAGGCATTGAAAACTACTACGTTTTCTCTGCCCCAATCAGAAATATTAGAAGGATCAGAAATCAGGCATTCCGTGGCGTCCCTGCATGATCTGTTGACTTCCTGAAGGGTTAGATGTCTTTGAAAGGATGTGGAAAGATGTAGCGTGGTATTATCAGCGTAGGAGTGGATAGGGCAAGAAGTTTGGTTAAGTAGGTCATTAATGAATAACAGAGAGTGGGTGATAGGATAGAACCCTGAGGAACACCAGTGTTAATAGCTTTAGGAGAAGAGCAGTGGCCGTGTACCACGGTTGCAATAGAACGGTTGGAAAGTTGCAGAGAGAAGGAAACAAACCATAGAAGGGCAGTTTTGAAATCAAAGCTTTATGCAAGACTCTATCAAAAGCTTTAAATATGTCTAACGCGACAACAAAAGTTTCACCGAAATTAAAAGAGGATGACCAAGCCTCAGTAAGGAATGCCAGAAAATTACCAGTAGAGCGACCTTGACGAAAGCCATACTGGCGATCAGGTAGAAGATTGTGAAGTGACAGGTGTCTAAGAATCTTCCTATTCATGATAGATTCAAAAACTTCAGACAAGCAAGAAATTTAAAGCTAAAGAATAGTAGTAAGAGGAATTAGAACGGTCACCTATTTAAGGAACAGGCTGAATGTAGGCAAACTTCCAGCAAGAAGTAAAGGTAGAAGTTGATAGACATAATTAAAACAAATTGGCCAGGCAGGGTGCAAGCACGGAAGTACATACAGTTTTTGAAAACAATATGAGGGACCCCATCAGGTCCATAAGGTTTCCGAGGGTTTAGGCCGGCGAGGGCATGGAAAACATCATAACGAAGAATTTTGATGTAGTATGAAATAGTCAGAGGAAGGAGGAGAGGGAGGAATAAGCCAAAATCTGGAATTTTTAGGAAAGGTTTGACAGAAGAATTCAGCTTTAGAGACAGATGAGATAGCATTGTTGCAATCAGAATGAAATAAAGGAGGGAAAGCTGAAGAAGTAAAGTTGTTGGAGATGTTTTTTGACCAGATGCCAGAAGTCACGAAGTGAGTTGGAGTTTCAAGGTTTCCGACATTTTTATTTATGAAAAATGAAAAAGTGTTTGGCAAGTTGAAGAACAGACTTGGCATGATTCCGGCAGAAATATAAAATGCGTGAGATTCAGGAGATGAAAAGCTCAAGTACCTTTTGTGGGCAACCTCTCTATCACGTATAGCACGAGAACAAGATGTGTTAAACCAAGGTTTAGAAGGTTTAGGCTGAGAGAAAAAAAATGAGGAATGTAAGCCTCTATGCCAGACACTAACACCTCTGTTATGCGTTCAGCACACAGAGATGGTTGTGACACGGAAACAGTAATCATTCTGAGGAAAATCAGCATAATACCTACTCAGGTCCCCCCAACTGGCATAGGCAAAACACCAGAGGAACCTCCGTTTTAGGGGATCCTGAAGAGGAATTGGAGAAGCAGGACAAGATACAGAAATGAGATTGTGATCGGAGGAGCACAACGGAGAAGATAGGGTAACAGCATAAGCAGAACGATTAGAGGTGAGGAAGAGATCAAGAATGTTGGGCGTATCTCTAAGACAGTCAGGAATATGAGTAGGGTGTTGCACCAGTTGCTCTAGGTCATGGAGGATAGCAAAGTTAAAGGCTAGTTTACCAGGATGGTCAGTGAAGGGAGAGGAAATCCAAAGCTGGTGGTGAACATTGAAATCTCCAAGGATGGAGATGTCTGCGAAATGTGCTCTAGTTTGGAAGTTAAATAGTCAAAGAATTTACTATAGTCAAAGGAGTTAGCGGAGAGATAGACAACACATGGAAATTTAGTTCGAAAGTGACTGTTCAATCTAAGCCAGATGGTGGAAAACTTGGAAGATTCAAGACTTGAGTGTGGACATGAAAGCAAGTTAAGTCGTTGAGTACATAAACGCAACACCCAGCTTTCGCACAAAAATGAAAATAGAGAAAGTAGGAGGGAACAGAGAAGGGGCTACTGTCAGTTGCCTCAGAGAGCTGTGTATTAGTGAGGAACAGAAGATGAGGTTTAGTAGAGGAGAGGTGGTGTTGCACAGATTGAACATTAGATCTAAGACCATGAATGTTGCAGATGTTAATGTAGGAAGGGTTGAGGGAGGTGTCAAGATAATGAGAGTCCAGTCTGAGCTGGGGACATTTCTGGTCTCCTCCCAAGAAGGGAACTCCCTCCCCAGAAAGGGATTCAAATCATTCCAATAAGCAAAAGCCAACGTTGCAATGACAAGGCAGCTTGAGCGCTTGTCTCGTCAAACCAAGGATCCCGTACATCCTCCCAAGTGCACGCTCGAGCCCTGTGTTTCACATCCACATGCCGCGTGGACACCAGCCTGAGTCTAAGTACTACTGGTAGTTCCCATTCCAAGTACAACTCCGCCTGTAAGGCACAACTAGGCTCCTGTGGCAACATAAGATAGCCAGCCGCTTCCAAATCCAGAAATATATCCTCATAGTTCTCTTCACAGCGGTTCACGTACCTCCTCTGAGTAATAACAGGAAGTAGCGAATACTTATCGTTGTTGCATGTTCATTGACATGATATTTAGCTGGGCTATGTGCCCTAAGGAGATTACTTGTGTGTGTGTGTTGCAGGTGGCTTTCTCTTATGATGTCAATGACTTTGCTGAGTACCTGATGATAACACCGGTTAAAGTCTCGGTGTCATGATAGTAGCTCCCATACAGAAATTTTTCTTGAATGAAGCCAAACTTTTTGTTTTGAGATCAGTTCCGGATGGTCGGTGAACTGTTCAAAACAGCGGCAGGGATGACCTTGTTTGGGCTGGGGTGAGATGTGGTTTAAGACGAAGATAGAGGTGGTTTAGTAGAAGGATCTAGATTGGTGATCAGTTTTCGCCTCTTCCTCCTTTGGTTTTTCCATCCGTCTTCAGCTGGAGATTCGGCCGTGGTCTGGGATTGATCCGTGTAACTTCTGCTCGTCACGGAGGGCTGATTGTGACAGTGGTATCACGTGTCTTCCTCCTCGCCCTCAATGTCCACGACTTCATCCTCCTCTCCTCGTCTATCTTATCCCTCCGGATGTTGTCCACGTTGACGATCATTGTTACAGCGTCTTCTGGAGGAATCTGGTGTGTAACACCGGACTGGTTTTGTGGCGATGGCTTAATTTTTAATGGAGGTGGAGCGCGAAAGCCTTTCCAGGTATCTGAATGCTGAGGAGATTGTTATGCTGTGGCAGGAGAGGGATCAGACTTTGCAGGTTACGGCGATCAGCCCCTGCAATCGCCTTGGCAGCATGCTTGCAGGCATATATTTTTGTCTCCATGAATTCGTCTCTCGCCACGGGTGGACTGCGTAGGCATTTAGGTGGCGAGTGAGAGGATTCGTCTTTCCTCACCACGTCTCTCACCTTTGGTCCCTTGTCGCCTTCGTGGACGTTAAAGATAACCCCGTCGCCTTCTCTTTGAAGGTTTTTCTTTACCCTTCCCCCTTTCCACTGATTGCCGACCATTTATTTTTTTTATTTTTTCGGTTTACGTCCGGTTCCCCTATTATATTAGGGCTAGGACGGTGCCTCTTGACAGAAGAGTCAGGAGGATTTTGATTTTGGCATTTCAGAACCGTTACCCCGAGTGGATGCCCTTCCTAATCTCGGACCGTGGCCAGGATTCAAACCCGTGCGCTTGAGAACCCTGGGGCCCAGAAAGCGCGCGCGACCGGTTCCACTGATTGCTGACCATTCTGTTCACATAAATTTGGCTTGGTCGCCGGTGTAGCAGTAGGAAGTGGAACGTCCATGGAACGCCCAAGTTATCGTACCAAGGCATGCGCAGTTGACGCGTTCCATGGACATTCCACTTTCTACTGCACTAGCAGTGGGAAGTGGAATGTCCATGGAACCCGTCAACTGTCGATATCTGTAAACGTATCTAGCTCCGTGAAAGTTAACCATGGAAAAAGAAAGTATTAGGCTATACGCTCAGTCTATAAGGCAAAAGCTTTTACCTATTATTATTATCATTACTATAATAATAATATTAATAATGATAATAATAATAATAATATTATTATTATTATTATTATTATTATTATTATTATTATTACTCTTATAATTATTGTTATTATTATTATTATTATTATTATTATTATTACTTTTCATTATTATTATTATTATTATTATTATTATTATTATTATTATTATTATTATTATATTATCAATTATTATTATTATTATTATCATTATTATTATTATTATCATTATTATTATTATTATTATTATTATCATTATTGTTATTTATTATATTATCATTGCTATTATTGTTATCGTTTTTGTTGCAACAATATCCATCATCATCGTTTTGCTAAAATTAAGGTTTAGGTGAAAATGTTGCACTCGGATAAATTTATCTCCACGATATAAACGACACTTAAGTAAGGAAATGAAAGTCTATGTAGAAACCATATAGGTAAATCCTATGTAGTCAAAGAACTATCTTAACAGTGCACTTACCCAGTTCAGCAACAAGGAGAATAATTAACAGTGGATAAAGTTGTAAAATTATTACTAGTCAAACCACGCTCTGGAGTCACTTTGGGTGCGGACGCTGCGGTAAATCCCCGGCTCGCCACTATGCCAAATCAGCCCCAACACATATCACTTCGTGTCATTCGTCACCTATTTACTAATTATTCTTATGTTTTATTTCCCATTAAATACTTTTTTTTTTTAGATTCAATAAGGGTTTGTAGTGTTATGAATGCACTGTAGTATTGTAATATAGATAATAACAATTAGTATACATACATAAATAACACGACACGTGGCAAAGCTATTTTGCGGGTTGTCAGGTAGGTCTGGGAAGGCAGGCAGGTCAGGGGTCGGGGATTAAGGTGGGTCAGGGTCATTCATTCATCACCTGGCCAGATGGAAGGAAGCGTCACGAATCGTGGTGGACCAATACACAGCCGAGAGAAGGAACTTATATACAACGTATATAACTACTTCTTAGAACTTTGACTTATACCTCAGTGGTGGTGTGGAAAATAAGTCGAAAGCAGAATAGGTATGTTATATTATTTAGAAAGTTTTTTTGGGAGTTTTCTTTACCCTTTTCTACAAAATTATGCAGAGAGAGAGAGAGAGAGAGAGAGAGAGAGAGAGAGAGAGAGAGAGAGAGAGAGAGAGAGAGAGAGAGAGAGAGAGAGAGAGAGAGATGGTGGGGTGGTGTAGGCTTAAAAGGGTCAGGCGATCTCTAATCCTTTTTAATTGCCCTAGTACTGGGAGAGATTTGGCAACGCTGTAGCTGGGAAGTCCCCTTTTCCGACCCCCCCCCAAAGTGACTCCAGAGCGTGGTTTGACTATAGTGTATTATACACCAACCTTTCTACAATACAAATTATAAAAGTTGCTTCGGCAAGCATATGGAAGACAGTTTCCCAAATCTAAAATACGAATTCAATGGAAACATCTCTTTTTTTTTATTGAAAGTATGAAATCTGGTGGAAGAGACATGCGCTGCTCCCGCGTCCTACATATTATAATGAATCATGCGCCTGGCAGAGCTAACACTGTCCACGCAAGCGGAGTTGGCGCGTTCCATGGACATTCCACTTCCTACTGCTACACCTGTGGTTCTCAGGAGGAGGCAGGAAGGTCTACATGAAGACAGTAGGGTCATGGATAGGAAGCGAAGGGCGTCATACTTTGGCGACCTTTTTCAGCATGCTGAGAACTTATGCAGCTCAGTCGCCGTCTAATTGAATCGTGGCAGGGTCGCACGGTTTGCGCAGAACGGAGTTTCATGGGGCATACAAGGAGCGGTAAGGTCGTGAAAAGGAGGCAGTTTAGTCGAGGTTTTATATATTGTACTTACTCATTGATTTCATTGTCATTTTTCTTGTCTATTTCATTTAATTCTTATCTATAAATTATATCTATTTACTATTTTATTGATGAATTGATTTTTTTATTGATTTTTGTTTACCCATTTTTCATTCATTTACATATCCATTTACTTATTTATCTATTTATCATTATCCATCTATCCATCTGGCTCTACAAGTTTTAAGAGACAACCAAGTTTATCAGTATCGTAGTTTATCTAAGCAGTTATGTGTCACAGTAACTTCATGCACGAGTGTGATAATGAAAAAGCTTCGCTGAAAAAATAAATCATTGTCTCCTTAATGTATTTCCCTGAGAAATGAAGGCAAATTGGTAAAACTCTTGTCTCACCCTTTTTGGCATTTATAAACATTTTTTTATAAACATTACAGATGGAAGATCAGCACTGTCAAGTCTCTCTAGATATTTGATTCAAATTATAATATGGAGAATAAACAAACTTTTTTAAGTGTCAACTTCTCTTTAGGCGAAAATTTGATATCAATAATGTAGTGCCGAGAATAATAATATTAAGTTTTTAGTTATTAAGTGTAGCACACACGTGATCACGAAGCATACAGACAGACGTATGAGGAATCGCTGACGCGTCCCAGAGGAAGAGAGTAGCAAGCTCATCAATTAAAAGCATTAAATTCACTCGCTATGAGATCAGAAGTTAACGAATTTTCACTCTGTTAAGTAGAGGTAGACCTTAACTGTACCGAAAAATGTTTTCCATTAGTGTAACCTCATTAGTAATGGCAATTAAAATAACTTTTAGTACTACACAATAGTTCTATTTTAGCGAATGAAAAATGTTTGGGAGGAGGGTGGAAGCAGGGCCTACAAGGTGGCCTTGAGCGTGAGAAAGGGTGCGAAAGGAACTTCCCACATTCAGTGCGGCTCTTCTTTTTGTGTGAGCAGGTTAGTCGCATACTCGCTCATTAAGTTTTAGCGTAATTTCTACATAAAACATATTGCGTATATATATATATATATATATATATATATATATATATATATATATATATATATATATATATATATATTAAATTGTTTACTCAGTGCGGCTCTTCTCTTCGCGCTAGCACATACGGCTACTAGAGCTGGGCAGGATCTAACTTTTTATGTACTCACGAATCCGATTACTTGGTCTGGCGGATCCGTGGAATCCGAATCCGGATCCGAGTACTTGAGCATGGGGTGGCGCGGCGCTGGATTTGCCTGAGAGCGGGATCCGACTGGCTGCCCTCTGACGAATCCAAGCAGCGCGGTACTTGGCTCGCTGCTTGGATTCGTCTCCCCGCGCGGTAATCGTTTAGCCTCGGTGGTACTCGAGTCCCACAGCGGGATCCGAGTACTTGCCTTCAGACGAATCACGACCTTTGATAGGCTACTGACGAAACTAATAATTCCTGGAAAACAATTACCACGCAGTTTAATAGAGGAAGAATGGTAGATTTATTACAATTACTTAATTCTATGGGCATATGGCTATGATGACGAGTGTTGCGTTCTTTCTGTCTCTGTGGTGTCAAGGCTGCAACTGAAACTCCACCAGAATCAGAATCCGAATTAGAAAGAAAGATGGGGAGGGGGGGAAGTGGGGACAGAAGAAGAATAGATGGGTGATAAGAAGGGAGCTTCAGTATGAGGATAAAGTCACTGGGGCTTGATCCAGGCGCAAGATGAATTTCTGTGATGATTGAGCGTTTGGTCTGCTGTAACTCCACCCCCTACGCGGGACTATTTATATGGTACGTTCTGACGGCACACGGTCACAGCGTATCAGCCAATCAGCCTTCGGAGAAATTGAGGCATGAATGGCAACACTAAATTCATATTCTAAATGTCTCTCGCTGACTAATTTGTATAGATATATTTCTAGTTAATACTGCTTATTTTTTCTTTACCAATAATTAAATCATGAAGCCCAAAAAGCGAAAAACAATAATGACTGATCGCCAGATCCATCAGAATTATTCACCTCTGCCAGGAAAGTAATTGTCATTGGATCCGAGTACCGGATTCGTCAGGATTCGCCTCAGCCAACAAGTAATCGTCAGTGGATTCGAGTACCTGAGGCTGGTAATCGGATCTCTCTTGCCTTGTCGGATCCGGTGGATCCGGATCCAGTACTCGGATC
>NC_059261.1:342628-357628 GCF_017591435.1 Portunus trituberculatus | reverse complement strand
TGCTCTGTAAGCTGGGAAAGTTAGCGTCTCTGCTTCCACATCTGCAATAAACAATTATTTTTCTCTGTTATGTTACATGAATTGGACAATAGCAGATAATTGGCTAGTTTCTGTGAGTCTGTGGTTGTGTTGTTATGTAGGAAGTGTAAGCTGTGTCTGATGTGAGTGTATACATTGCAATGTAATAGGAAGTGTTCAATTGTTTCATCTTGTTGGGTGTTGCATTGTGTACAGTGTGTGTTTCCATCTATGTGTCTGTTCCTATAATTTAATTTGAGTGTGTTGCTGCGAGTGTTGGTGGCTTCATCATTTTCATAGAAATAAATTTCCCTGACTTCTGTCTTGTAAGTTCTGTAGAGTATAAGTGTTTCTTTGTGTTCCATTTCTTGTCTCCATTCCTGTGAGTCTTTAGTTTTCAAGATTTGTGTAATGTTGTATTGTGTAGTGTTTGCCAGTGTGTAAATGTTCATGTCCAGTAATTGTAAGTATTTTTTGACTGTTGCGGTCCATTTGTCTGTGTTGTGTTCAATTCTGTCCAGTAAACATAATGTGAGTAGATCATTATTTGAGCTTGCCATGATGTGTCTGATGTATGTCAGTTTAGCCTTGCTGTCTCTGTTTATCATAGATGTTGATCCTATTTCTCCTTTTAAGAAGCTGTTTGCTGTGTATTTTGGTACTCGGAGAATGGTCCTGAATGCTACATTTTCAGCTCTTTGTAGGTGTTGGAGGTTGTTATTGGTGTATGGGATGACTCCTTGACACTATAGGATTTTCGGTAGCGCCACTTGTTTCCATTATGTCTTCCCTATCAAGTCTTTGTTGGAGCTTTTTGCTATCACTGCAGCGGTGGTGTTGCTCAGTCTTCTGGCTTCTGAGATTTTGTCATTTGTAAGGCAGTTTCTCCTGTCTGTGATGGTAATGCCGATATATTTAATTTTACTTGTAATTTTGATGCCACTTATGGTGTCAAGGTTTGTGGCTTGGTTGGGTTGTATACCAAAATAAAGCTTTTGTCTTTATTGATTTTTAAGCCACAGGAGTTTGCAGCTTCTGTTAGAGTGGCAATCATGTTCTGTGCCTCATTTTCACTGTGTGCTAGCAGTAGCCCGTCGTCCGTGAAGAACAGTGCCAGTATGAAGCACAGTTCGTCCCTGAAGACAGCTTGTGTCTGGTCAAGGTGCATAATGATGAGGTATGTCAGTAGCAGGAACAGCTTATTATGAAATTATGACATCAGGGATGTCATAATTTCATTGTTTAGGTATAATGTCACTTTGTCATTTTGGTAGATTTCCCTTATGTCAATAATGTGGGGTTGGATTCTGAATTTTTTCATGCATTCTACTAGTGACTTTCTATCTATGCTGTCGAATGCTTTTCTAAATTCGATGGCCACAGCATATAGAGTTTTTTTTTTCATTTTGAATGATTTTTCAATGCAGTAACTTAAAAGAAAGAGGTTATCTTCGATGCGTCTTCTCTTGGTGAATCCTGCTTACAGTGCACTGTCCTGTTGGTTTCTGTGTATGTGTTCTATCTTGGTTCTCATTATCGACATGAATAGTTTATAATTATGAAGTGTTAAGGAGGGCAATGGGACGGAGGTCACTCACTGTGGGCTTGCTCTTTTTCTCTAGGAGGACAGTTTTGGACATCTTTCAGCTTTGGGGTATTTGATTTTCTGTTAGAGTTTTGTTGCGGCATTTTTTGGTGGTCTGGATACATATTTTACTGTCTGCCAAAAGTTTAAAGAGTTCTCCTCTCAGGTTATCAGGGCCAGCAGCTTTGTTGTTCGTGATGGACTTTAAGGCTTGTATTATTTCCCTGTCTTTAATATCTGGGTGTTCCATGTTCATGATGCTTGGAGGGGACTCTGTTTCTATTGCTGAGAGGTGTTCTAGCAGGTGCGCAGGGAAGGTTAATGTGTGTCCTTGTACTGTCATGTGTAAGGTGCTAGGGTTTAGGAGATTAAAGTCTGTCTTGTAGGACTCTCGATCTTCATTGTTCCACACTTCTTCAATATGACATGGGTGCATTTGGTAGATACCTTGCCAGTATTCCTCAAGCTTGCTTTGTATTTCCTCTTTTGGTAGCGCTGTCTCTGTGTTGTCGTACAGCATTATTTCTTTACTTATGGTTTCTTTTCCTCTTAAATAATTAATTGTTGCCATAGTTTCATGTTTGAGTTTCTATCACTTTTGATCTTGTCGATGATAGTTTTTTCATACTTGTGTACTGCTGTTTTTTTTTTTTTTTTGCTTCTTTAACTTTCAATTTCTGTGAGATGTATTGTTGAGTGAGCTGTTCTTTGTCTTCTTGTGTCACTGCTCTTCTGGCTTGTCTATTGTATTCTTTTTTTGTCTTTATTTCTTTTCTGATGGTTTCTGTCATCCATTTTGGTTCTGTGTCTTGCTTGTGTGTAGAGGTTCGGGGTGTGATTGTTCTGATAAGGTGCTTGTTTGCTGCCACTTGCATGATAGTTTCAAGCTCGGCTATATTGGTGGTGGGTGTTGCTGCTTGGGTGAGTTAGCTTTCCACTTCTGTAATATATTTAACACAGTTTTCTTCTTCCAAACTTAAAATAGATTTTTGTATGCTGTTCTTGGTTTTTGTGTAAGTCGCTGGTCTGTCATGTGCTTTAAATTTGATTTTGATTATGTAGTGGTCAGATAGGTCATACAAATCTTTGTTCTCATCAATGTGCATGTTGAGGTAGGTATTTAATAACTTGTCATTCACTAGGTCTATTGGACTGCCTATGTCATTTTGTGATCTTGTGATTGTTCCTGTGTGCAAGTGGTGTTAAGTTCAATAATGTGTAACCAGTCTCTTCTATCAGATCTAACACTATTTCTCCATTTTTGTTTAAAGATTGTGGGCCAAGAAAACCTAGATGGCTGTTAAAGTCGCCCATTATTATTACATAGTCTTGCTGTGTGTTTTTTGTTATGTTAATAATCTCATTTTTTATATGTGTGTTTAAGTTAGTGTTGGTACATGAAAAACAAACAAGGATTATACATATGTTCATGGTGTTGAGGCTAAGTGTTGTGTGAAGGATGTGTTTGCTTTGGGTGTGTTGCTTATCCATTTTTAAGTGTGCTTTGTTGAAAACTATTTTCAAACTTCCACCTTATTTATCAGTTATGTCTCTGTATGAGCTAATTGAATCAAAGTGGTTTGATAAATCCACTTTACTGAAATTTTCTTGTGTTTCTGTTAGGCAAAGTATATCATATTTTTGGGTTATTAGTTTTCCTAGTTCATACTGTTTGTTGTTTGTTAATCCTTGGGCATTAATTAGGGTGAAATTTTGTGTTGTTGGTATAACTAGTGGATGTAGTCAGTTCTGGTCTTGTGTTGAGTCGCGTTTTTTCTTGAGGGTGCTGCCTTTGTAATCTATGTACCAGGTGAAATAACCCTGGTCTCTTTTCTCCTTTTGTTGATTTTTCAGTATATTGACCATCTCTCTTTGTTTTCTTGTCATGTCATTTGCAACAGACATATTTGCTACATGCTCGTCTCTGTTGTATTTGAGATTTTTTGCTTCTTTTAGTATTGCATATTTGGTTGTGATGTCATCTAGTTTAACAAGTAAGGGCTCTCTGCTCCGCCGCGCTCCCTGGCTCACCAAGCTCCCTGGCCCACCACGCTACCCGACCTGCCACGCTCCCTAGTCTGCCACACTCTTGCTCCCCCGGCTGCTAAGTCACCACTCTCCTAGCCTCCGTCTCACTACGCTGTCTGTCATCTACCCATATTGGGCGCCGTCTCTTCACAGTAACCATGGTGTCCTCACACCAGCCGTTGTCTCCTTACACCGGCCACCCCTCCTACCACACCAGCCACAATTCTACGTCCGTCACCACATTTGTGTACCCTTTGTTCCCCTGTTTACTAGAGATTGCTTCACCTCTGACCTGCAACCACATGCTGTTCCAGTTCTCTGCTCCAGACGCTGTTCCAGTCCTCTACTGCTACTCCACACGCTGTTCCAGTTTTTTCACTCCCCTCTTCTCCGGCTCTTCACTCCATGCAGTGTTCCAGCTCCACTCTTCTGTGTCCTACGATTAATCCCTTTCCTTTGTGCCCAGGATTAGCCCCCTTTTCCGCTGTGCTCAGGATTAACCTCTTTTCCCCTACGCCCAATAATAATCTCCAGTGAACGCATTCCTGCTTGAGTGCCATCCAACGCAGGGTTCTCACTGCTGTGTACATGTGTTAAGTGTTTTACCCCCACCACGCACGTGCTGCATACATGAGCACAAACCTGCCTCTTTGCTATGACTACCCTGCCTGAATTCTCTGTTTTCACAGCACATATGGCCTTCAGAGCGCCATCTTTTTGTAGCCAGGACCCATCCATGTGATTCTCCATTCTTGAGTGTAATTTCAAGGCCGCCTTTATTAAGGATAAACTTACAAAATTAACTCATGCTACACAGCCTTGCCTCCTTCTGACGTCCTCTCCAGAGCCTCCAACGTCATCAACAGTGCTTCCACTTCTACCATGCTATATAATGACCTAAGAGCTGTTGTCCTGAATCCTCTCCAGTCTTCAGTCATGGCCTATCTCTAGGAACTTCTCTGCAAGGAAGAACTCGGTGGTGTGAAGTCATCGGACCTCCTCAGGCACATAATGAATCTATTGGATGATAAGTACGATTCATTCGACAAGGAGCTCTTCCGCCACCTATAGTTTTAAACGCCTGCCCACTGCCACTCAACAAAGTCTCTTCAGCGTCAAGGACAAACTGCTGGTTGATTGGTTGAGGAGATTGCTCAGCTGGCTGACAACTTCACGGCGACTCTTCCATAGAACCTTTCAGTTTCCACTGTTGTGGAGAAGCTAGAGAAAGACTCGCGGATTACAAAATCAGTCTCTAGACTCGCTCTCCAGGTCAGTGCCATCAGTCAACAACTCAACAGGTGCCCCCTTTCCAGAACTTGTAAACGCTTCTAACTACGTTCCCGTTCTTCTAGTAGGTCTGCCTACGCCTCCAACTCCTCTGCAGGTGTCCTCAGCACTTCCTACCACCACATGTTTGGCAGTGACGCTCGCAAGTACCACCGCCCTGTAACTTCACAGTGCCTTCTTCAAGCCTGTCAAGCAAACATTAGAGGTGCATAATGTTCGCTGTGCTTTCACGATGCTCTACGACTCTACGTCTTCTGGTTACTCACAAAGACCAAGTTTTTTATCGACACTGGCGCTGAAGTTAGTTTCCTCCCTGCAACAGCTTCCCAGTGCTCCTTACCTAAAACTTTACACTTATGTGCTTCCAACAGCACCAAGATTACAGATAATGTTGGTTGAGCTCAACTTGCGCCGTTCCTTCAAGTGTATCTTCTACGTGGCAGCAGTCTCTTAAGAACTCTTGGGCGTCTAATTTTTTAAACCATTTCGGTCTCCTGGCCAATATTAAGAATCAAAAGCTCGTCGACCCCACTCGCTTCGCTCAGTACACGTATCCAACCCATCCCTGGCGACAGTGCGTACCTCTCCATGGTTCAAGCAGACAATCTGTTCACTGCACTCCTGAAAACGTTCCCGTCTTTCCTGCTGCTGTACACCGCCACTAAGCCTGTCAAACACGGTCATGCACCACATAGAGACCTCCGGACTACCTAGTTACACTAAAGTCCGACGCCTCGCTCTTGAACGCTTCAAGCTCGCCAAAGCTGAGTTTGAGCCTCTTGTGTGTGCTGGTATCATGTGGCAGAGGGCCAGCAGCTCCATCTCCTTCAAAGTGTCCAGTATTGCTGTAGGTGCCATCCTTCAACAATACATCAGTGATGGCTGAAGGCCTGTTGCCTTATTCTCAAATAATTCTGCGCTGCAGAAGCAAAGTACAGTGCTTTTGACAGAGAGCTTCTTGCCATCTACCGAACCATCAACGCTTTCGTTATTTCGTGGAAGGTCAGAAGTTCTATGTCTTCACCGACCACAAACGTCACACCGTTGTGTCAACAATAATAAGTCCACCTACACTCCACGCCAGGTGCTGCACATCAAGTATGTGTCACAATTCACCACCGACATCCGGCATGTTAAAGCTTGTGAAAACGCTCCTGCTGATGCACTCTCTCGCAACATCCACGCTGTGTCCTCCTCCCTCATCGAGTATGCCACCGTTGTTGCAGATCAAGTGGATGACGCTGAGCTGCGGCAGCTGAAAGAAAATGCCACACTCCAGATGAGGAAGATACAGATGCCGGGAACAACTGTTCAGCTATTCGCCGACGTCTCCATGCCCAACGTCCGGTGTGACCTGGCTGTGCAGCATCGCTACCCGATGTTCAGGCAGCTGCATGGCCTCTCTCACCCTGGCATCCATGCGTTGCAACAGATGATGACTTCTCGCTTCATTTGGACTGGCATCAACAAAGACGTAGGACTGTGGACCACCACCTGCTTGAAGTGCCAAGCCACTAAAATGATGTGCCACACCCACTCTTCTACAAGCACCTTCACACCAATCTCCACCAGGTTCGAATATTGATCTCGTCGTGTCACTGCCGTTCTATCGGACTTATCGACACCTGTGACTTGTGTGGATTGCTTCTCTCATTGGCCTGCCGGACATCACCACAGACTCCATAAAAACGTGATGTCCTGGTTTGGCATTCCTCTCAGCCTCACTTCAGACTGTGGTAGCCAGTTCGAGTCCTACGTGTGGGATCATGTCATGACTGTGCTTAGCATCTGCTGCTTCAGGACTGACTACGAGGTACCATCCGCAGGCCAACGTGTTCGAGCGATTTCATCGCCTGCTAAAGGCCTCGCTGGTAGCCGCCTCATCCTGTTGCGAGAAACGCCAGACTGCCTTCAAGGAGGACCTATTGCACTCCTATACCAAGCTGGTATACATCACAACCCTCTGTTTGCCAAGGGAAGTTCTCACTATCCAGCCTGCCTTCATACCCTACTGCATCCAGGATTTCGCCAGCAACCTAAAAGAGTCCTTGGCAAGTCTTCAGGTGGTGCAGCCTCGCACGTCTTCCGCCAACACCTTCGCCAATCAAGACCTTGAAAGCTGCTTAATGGTGTCAAATGGCTCCTCCACCAACCCTACCAGGGCCCCTTCAAAGTCATCCATTTGACTCGGAAGACGTTTATCCTGGATGTCAATGGCGCCTCCCAGACCGTACCAGTAGACAGGGTAAATTTAACCTGCCTAACCATCAAGATACCCCGGACCAAGCCGCCACTACTGCCATTTCCACATTCTATGGTGCTGCCACACGTCCTTCCTCATCACTAGTGGGGAGTATTATAGTTTGACACAAAACTTACCCATTACATTCTCCTGTAAATTACGAATACTTTCAAAATATTTACATAAAATTTTCTTTAAAAATACAAATGACATTCTTCTTCATTTGTTGTCACATTTGCATCTATCATAAAATACATCCACGCTCACAAATGTATTTATTTTGTATGTATTATTGTACAAAGTCTAAATGTTTAGTCATATTCGTGTAGTCTGTAAATATTTTTGCCAATAAATAAGGAAAGATGTTCAAACTTTCATTGCCATCCCTTAAGAGAATCCTATAGCGTTTAGTATTACTATCATGTTTGGGCTGTGTATGTAAAGTTAATCAAATGAACATTGGCCAAAAACCTCTTAGCGGACTAAATACGGCGGGAAACTCTAATCCCGTATGACCAACATGACGGCTCGTTAGTTCATCCCTTAGGACACCATCTTCGCTTACCAACTCGGCTACATGGTGTCACGTGCGAAATTTTTTTTAACAGATAGATGAAGTTACAGCCAAGGCCACCCAGGGACAAGGGGCCAGAATTAACAGGCTTGATAAAGCTTAATATATTTAGATCTTCACTGCTATTGTGCCACACCACACACACTCTAGTTTCATTACCCCCAACACAAAGTTGTGCCTCCACCAGGTATTCACACACGAAAAAAATTTCAACCTAACACTGTTGAAGAGACTCAGGCAAAATCTTGACAAAATCAGGTCGCTCAAGGTGAGTTATGATAACAAAGACGCAGCCATGCTGGGGTTTGTATATTTCACAAGAAAGTGTTTACAAACATACAAATAAAGTTCCTTCTTATATCTTTGCAATGCAAAAAAACATGATAATAAGTCACGTAATACTATTCCATTTAATACTTCTTCATTAAAAGACTAGAGATACAATACTGAAACATTACTTAGAACATTATATCTGAAAAATACAAGTTACTAATTAATCTTAGATGAAACTTATACAAGAACTTAGATAGAAAGGGAACTAAAGCAATAAATTATACTTTGAGGTAACTTACAATATTTAAAGACTTAGGTACATGTATTCTTAACATACTCCCAGCCATCAACTTATCAAAAATAGACTAGATATTCTAAATAAATGAAAAAAGAATAAGTTCATGCTTCCTGAGATGTAGCATTGAATAAGGCTCCAATTAGTTCCAGCCGAGGTAAAGTAACCTGCTTAATAGGAGCTACTTTTGTTCTAGACATAACGAAAGATACATGGAACTTCTCCTGAGATTTAGGCATATACAAGTACCCACTACAACTGTAACCTTTCTCAAAATCATCACAGAAGGCATGTATCTCCAAACCTTCAACTGACCTTAACAGCAAATTTCGAAAATAACATCTATCAATTTCAAAGGTCTTGATAGTCTTAATGCCATCAACCCAACTTTAATTTCAAGTCATGTGATTGAGTTTCATCCCAATCAAATCCAAAATTTCCAGATTTCCTGAAACAATATTTTAGCGTACATAGTGAAAGACTTACCAACCCCAGTGGGCCAAATATTTTAGCTATTAAACTCAAAATAGTTCTCTTGCTGAAGTTCATATCGAAGTTATCAACCAAACTGAATCCCTCAAACGAAAATACATCTTTAGAGGAGTTCTAGCACATTCCTAACAATTATGTTACATCGACCTCAGACTCAAAATATTGATAATGCTCATTAATCAAAAAGTCATTGTTAGTGTGCCATTTGGATAAAATCATACCGGCATCTGATAGTATTTTCTGAGCTCCACTAAGGATTTCACTGGCTTGGCTTCTTCATCAGTGTATGCTTCTGAGAACTAATGATCAACATACAGGTTTTCCTTAAGCTCTTGTACTGTTAGTGAATCAGGATAACCATTCAAATGGTGTTGAAGAGTGGCATTCAATAAAAATGGACCACTAGTATTACCAAACGGCACTCTCACAAACCTCATATCACGCATCCTATTACCACATTGCTACAAAAAACCGGTGAATACCCTGATCAGCGCGTTGAACCCTAATCTGCAAAAATGCTACTGTAATATCTGCAGTCAAAGCAACATTACGTACATCTAAACCTTAACAGAATTTCAACAAGTTCAGGAATAAGTAATGGATCAGACTCTAAACAGTCATTCAAAGAAATACCATTACGTTTATTTTTTTTCAGTATAAATACCTACATTTTCTAACTTCCAAAAAAACATGCAGATCAGATTCAATGGCATGGTTAGCAATACTTATAAATAACATATGATGAGTTATTATCTCCTCATGGGCCTTCAAACAAGAACCAAACAAAATCTAACCAAATATTAAATTATGGGCCATTAAATCTCCTAATTTCACAACATTATCTGCTGAAACAAACCTCCAAGAATTATCCATTCCTACCAATATATCCAAAACGAGGTTTCGATTTTGCCCATGCTCATCAGCTAATGGTAGGTACGAAAGAGTCTGCAACACATCATCAGGTAGTGTACCTGCTGACTTCTCAAAGGGGGACAAATAGACATTATTTCAACAGCAAACACAGAATGGTTAAGACCCAGGGTATCAAGCAAATTCAAATCATACACATTCCTTTCTTTGCAGTCCTATGATTTATTGTTACCAAAGGCTAAGTAGGAAATGTAGTACTTAGATATAACCCACTTAGGCTTGATTCTTCTAAGTTATGACTTATATATGTGATATCTGCACCCAAATCAAATATTACAGTAGCTTCAACAGAATTGCCACTATTTGTTAGGATCTTAGCTGTCTGCAATACTGTGGACTTTATACTCTCTGATCATGATAAATGCTTACATGTGCAAAATGATCAGTTTTAACATTATTATTTGGCTGAACAATTACTTTATCACTAGTTTGCTGGGTAACAGACGCTTTACTTGGTAGGTTATTAGCTCCATGCAAAGGTTTGAGAGATCTATAAAACAAGACATCACGATATCCACTGCAGAGTACACTTCACCTTATCCTTACAACATCTGGATAGATACCCTGAGAGTAGGCACTTAAAACACAATCCCTTCTTAACTTTCTTTTCGAGGGCAGGTATGTGTCAACATTTCTCAGATCTGTCTCTTCTGAAAAAAACACAGTGCGTTAGGACTTCTTCAGCTTGGCTGAAGCGTAACTATTCTTTCTTCTATTAACTTCTTGCCGTACAGTACGTTTTTCCTTGGATGCATCCTTAAACGTTTCCGCCACTGAATTTCTTGCTGCAGGAATTTCAATAACCACTCCAAGTCATCTTCATGTCCAGAGCTTTCGACCATTCCAACCTTATATATTCTAGAAGTCAAGATAAGATTATATATTCTGGTCACCGGTGATCCCAAGCCCTTCCAAGCTTCTTACATGTCACAACAGCTTATCTCGTATACTCGTATACTCGTATTCCTGACCGTCTTGGAGACATGCCCAACATTCTTGATCTCTTCCTCACCTCTAACCCTTCTGCTTATGCTGTCACCCTTTCATCTCCGTTGGGCTCCTCCGATCACAATCTCATTTCTGTATCTTGTCCTATTTTTCCAATCCCTCCGCAGGATCCTCCAAAGCGAAGGTGCCTCTGGCGTTTTGCCTCTGCCAGTTGGGGGGACCTGAGGAGGTATTATGCTGATTTTCCCTGGAATGATTATTGCTTCCGTGTCAGAGACCCATCTCTTTGTGCTGAACGCATAACAGAGGTGTTAGTATCTGGCATGGAGGCGTACATTCCTCATTCTTTTCTCAACCTAAACCTTCTAAACCTTGGTTTAACTCAGCCTGTTCTCGTGCTATACATGATAGAGAGGTTGCCCACAAAAGGTACTTGAGCCTTCCATCTCCTGAATCTCATGCACTTTATATCTCTGCCCGGAATCATGCCAAGTCTGTTCTTCAACTTGCCAAACACTCTTTCATAAATAGGAAATGTCAAAATCTTTCAAACTCAAACTCTCCTCGTGACTTCTGGCATCTAGCCAAAAACATCTCAAATAACTTCACTTCTTCATCTTTCCTCCTTTATTTCATCCTGATGGCACCACTGCCATCTCTTCTGTCTCTAAAGCTGAACTCTTTTCTCAAACCTTTGCTCACAACTCCACCTTGGACGATTCTGGGCTTGTCCCTCCCTCTCCTCCTCCCTCTGACTATTTCATGTCTACAATCAAAATTCTTCGTAATGATGTTTTCCATGCCCTTGCTGGCCTAAACCCTCGGAAGGCTTATGGACCTGATGGGGTCCCTCCTATTGTTCTCAAAAACTGTGCTTCTGTGCTTGCACCTTGCCTGGCCAAACTCTTCCAACTTTGTCTATCGACTTCTACCTTTCCTTCCTGCTGGAAGTTCGCCTACATTCAGCCTGTTCCTAAAAGGGTGACCGTTCTAACCCCTCAAACTACCGTCCTATAGCTTTAATCTCTTGCTTGTCTAAAGTTTTTGAATCTATCCTGAATAGGAAGATTCTCAAACATCTGTCACTTCACAATCTTCTGTCTGATCGCCAGTATGGCTTCCGTCAAGGTCGCTCTACTGGTGATCTTCTGGCTTTCCTTACTGAGTCTTGGTCATCCTCTTTTAGAGATTTCGGTGAAACTTTTGCTGTTGCGTTAGACATATCAAAAGCTTTTGATAGAGTCTGGCATAAAGCTTTGATTTCAAAACTGCCCTCTTACGGCTTCTATCCTTCTCTCTGCAACTTTATCTCAAGTTTCCTTTCCGACCGCTCTATTGCTGCTGTGGTAGACGGCTACTGTTCTTCTCCTAAACCTATTAATAGTGGTGTTCCTCAGGGTTCTGTCCTGTCACCCACTCTCTTTCTATTATTCATTAATGACCTTCTTAACCAAACTTCTTGCCCTATCCACTCCTACGCTGATGATACCACCCTACATCTTTCCACGTTCTTTCAGAGACGTCCAACCCTTCAGGAAATTAACAGATCACGCGGGGACGCCACGGAACGCCTGACTTCCGATCTTTCTAAAATTTCCGATTGGGGCAGAGAAAATCTAGTAGTTTTCAATGCCTCAAAACTCAATTCCTCCATCTATCAACTCGACACAACCTTCCAGACAACTATCCCTCTTCTTCAATGACACTCAACTGTCTCCTCTTCCACAATGAATATCCTCGGTCTGTCCTTTGCTCATAATCTTAACTGGAAACTTCACATCTCATCTCTTGCTAAAACAGCTTCTATGAAGTTAGGTGTTCTGAGGCGTCTCCGCCAGTTTTTCTCGCCCTCCAACTGCTTACTCTGTATAAGGGCCTTATCCGTCCCTGTATGGAGTACTCTTCGCATGTTTGGGGGTTCCAGTCACACAGCTTTGCTTGATAGGGTGGAATCGAAAGCTCTTCCCCTCCTCAGACTAACTGTCTTCAGTCTCTTTCTCACCGCCGAAATGTTGCATCCCTTTCTATATATTATCGCTATTTTCATGGTAACTGTTCTACTGATCTTGGTAACTGCATGCCTCCCCTCCTCCTGCGGCCACGCTGCACAAGGCTTTCTTCTTCCTCTCATCCCTATTCTGTCCAACTCTCTAATGCAAGAGTTAACCAGTAAGCTCAATCATTCATCCTTTTCACTGGTAAACTCTGGAACTCACTCCCTGCATCTGTATTTCCAAATTCCTACAACTTGTCTTCTTTTAAGAGGGAGGTATCGAGGCATTTGCTCCCCTAATTCTGGCTGACGGTTTTGGCACTTTTTGTACTCTTTGGAGAGCCAGCGCTCAAGTGGGCTTTTTTCTAACTTTTTTTTTTTTTGCCCTCTTCCCTACGTAAAAAAAAAAAAAAAAAAATCTTGTAGCTTCCACAGGGATTTACACTGGTTAGCTCCCCTTGTGTGGGTGGCAAGGAAATATTCTGCACATGGGCAAATATTATCCTCTCAGGACGATCAAATCTTTCTTTTAGCAGGTCACAGGCCACCCTATAGTTTGCTGAAGAAAGATACAAGCCCTCAGTGACTGATAGTCTTCTCCTTGAAATAGTGACTGCAAGTAACCAAATTTGCTTATATCTGGCAGTTCATTTTCGTCAACTAGTGCCTCAAATCTGTCCCAGAATGACTGCTATTCAGTTAACCAGAATATTTGGGAAGCTCCAATCTAGGTAACTTGACCTCTGACCTCTTAGAAGTGATATATGTTTTGTCAATATCATTATTTTCTTTCCTCAAAAGTGTAGCTACTTGAACTATTTTGCTCTCCTAGCATCTTTGTGGAACCTGTTAGTTTCATCAGTATCTGCTTCAAGGTCATCAGGTTTATCCAGCAGTAATTCAACTTTGGCCTGACGAACATCAAAGGTCGCTAACCGCTGGTCAAAAACACTAACAGCAGAATCTAACAACTCAAAGCTGGTGTCAGTGTCCTTACACAAATCTTGGAGCTCCTTCAAACTCCACGTCACCCACCCTCTGCCTGACCCCCTCTTCTTGCGAACTTCTTTGAAGTCCTGAGACTTCTTTCTGATAATAATTCGGGCTTGATACCTTCTAGTAAAATCCATCTAAAGGTCCCTAGTTCATTCCTGGGTCTGGTCACCATAAATGTTGAAACTCATGCAAAATCTTGACAAAACCAGCTCGCTCAAGGGACTTACGATAACAAAGACGCAACCATGCTGGGGTGTGTATTTTTCATAAGGAAAGGTTTACACACATCTTTGTAATGCAAAAAAGCATAATAATACATCACGTAATACTTTTTTATTTAATACTTCTTCATTAAAAGACTAGAGATACAATACTGAAACATTACTTAGAGCATTATAGCTGAAGAAAAACTACAAGTTATTTATTAATCTTAGCTGAAACTTATAAAAGAACTTAAATAGAAGGGAGACTAAAGCAATAAATTATACCCTGAGGTAACTTATAATATTCGAAGATTCAGGTACATGTATTCTTAACAAACACTACACTAAAGACCTTTGTACACATTGGCGTCCTCCTGGGTTCACTGTTCCTCCCACTTCGAACTCTCTATTAAGAGGGCTGAACACAGGGTTGTTGGGTTAGTAGACGACCTCAAAGAATATGTTGTTGTTAGGAAGGTCAGGGACAATGTGCCTGTTCATCCTGTGTACACCCTTCTTGAGTGAGGCAATATACCTGCCAACTAGCTTCTTCCATGTAACTAATACGTACGCAGTTCAAACGTAAACCCTAGTAGGGTTAAAATGCTTTAAAAGCATCTCATATGATTTATACTGTTACAATGCCATAAAATCACATTTCCTTTTTTGTTTTGTCGTCTTATCCTAAGTTTTCCAAAATTTCGCTAATACGTCAACCTTGAGATGGTATCAATTCCATCAGTAGTCTTTAAACTATATATGATTTAGTAATATTGCATGTTTCTTCTTCGATGTGTTTTAAACATTTATTTATTTTTTAGTTATACCTATTGGTCTCATAAAAGAAGCCCCTAGACTTCTAAGACACTAACATAAGAACACTCACCATATATTTATGTGGAAACCTACTTTTAACGAGTTCAAGTCAAAATGCAGGATATGTTAAGTGTCTTAGAAGCTTAGGTGTTTCTTTTATGAGACTAGTAGGTCAGTCAAGTACACTCTCTCTTCATGAGAAGTGGTATATATTTTGTAATTTTTATCTTTTAATCTTGAGTTTAATGGATATGAAAATGGAATTGTTATCTGAAGCGCAAAAGTTTATGTCTATCTATCTATCTATGACTGCAAAA
>NC_059261.1:322628-325128 GCF_017591435.1 Portunus trituberculatus | reverse complement strand
TGCCAAAATCTGTTAAAAAAGGAAAGAAAATTAAAGATAATCTTTACTTTAACTATCATTCACTCCCTCTATGACAAGGGAGCAGAGTTCTGTGCTGAAGGCCTGTACTTTTTCTTTTAATATCTAAAGTTTGATAATCGGTATGATAGTAATGGAAGACATCCTTCAAGAGACCAGAAATACACACACACACACACACACACACGCACACACACACACACACACACACACACACACATATATATATATATATATATATATATATATATATATATTTTTTTTTTTTTTTTTTTTTTTACATTACAAGGGCACTGGCCAAGGGCAAACAAAGTGTTGGAAAAAAAAAATCCCGCTGGTTGCCAGGCCCTGTTAAGAGGAAAGTAGAAAGAGAAAAAACAAAAAAATCTAAAAGGAGGGTCCAGTTAACGTAAGAGGTGTCTTGACACTCCTCTTTTGAAAGAGTTTAAGTCATAGGCAGGTGGAAATACAGACACAGGTAGAGAGTTCCAGAGTTTACCAGTGTAGGGAATGAAGGAGTGAAGATACTGGTTAACTCTTGCATTAGGAAGATGGACAGAATAGGGATGAGAAGAAGTAGAGAGTCTTGTGCAGCGAGGCCGCAGGAGGGGGAAGGCATGCAGTTAGCAAGTTCAGAAGAGCAGACAGCATGAAAACAGCGGTAGAAGACAGATAAAGATGCAACATTGCGGCGGTGACTTAAAGAATCAAGACAGTCAGTTAGAGGAGAAGAGTTGATAAGACGAAAAGCTTTAGATTCCACCTTGTTTAGTAAAGCTGTGTGTGGATCCCCCAGACATGAGAGCCATACTCCATACACGGGCGGATAAGGCCCTTGTACAGAGCAAGCAGCTGGGAGGGAGAGAAAATGGACGAAGACGCCATAGGACACCTAACTTCTTGGAAGCTGATTTAGCAAGAGTAGAGATGTGAAATTTCCAGTTTAGATTTTTAGTGAAGGATAGACCGAGTGTGTTTAATGTAGAGGAGAGGGAAGTTGAGTGTTATTGAAGAAGAGAGGATAGTTGTCTGGAAGGTTATGTCGAGTAGATAGTTGTAGAAATTGAGTTTTGAGGCATTGAACAAAACCAGGTTTTCTCTGCCCCAATCAGAAACAAGTGAAAGATCAGAAGTTAGGCGTCCTATAGCATCTCGCCTTGAGTCATTTAATTGTTGTTGGGTTGGGCGTCTGTTGAACGCTGTTGAATAATGCAGGTGGTATCATCAGCATAGGAGTGGATAGGGCATTGAGTCAGATTTAGGAGATCATTGATGAATAATAGAAAGAGAGTGGGTGATAGGACAGAACCCTGTGGAACACCACTGTTGATAGTTTTAGGGAAGAACAGTGACCGTCTACTACAGCAGCAATAGAACGATCGGAAAGGAAACTGGAGATGAAGGTACAGAGAGAAGGATAGAATCCGTAGGAGGGTAGTTTAGAAATTAAAGATTTGTGCCAGACTCTATCGAAGGCTTTCGATATGTCAAGGCCGACAGCAAAGGTTTCACCGAAGTCCCTAAAAGAGGATGACCAAGATTCAGTTAGGAAAGTAAGAAGATCACCAGTAGATCTGCCTTTACGGAAACCATACTGGCAATCAGAGAGAAGGTTGTGAGCTGATAGATGCCTCATTATCTTCCTATTAAGGATAGACTCAAAGGCTTTAGAAAGGCAGGAAATCAAAGCTATAGGGCGGTAGTTAGAAGGATTGGAGTGGTCACCTTTTTAGGGACAGGTTGAATGTGAGCAAACTTCCAGCAAGAAGGATAAATAGAAGTAGAGAGACACAGATGAAAGAGTTTGACCAGGCAGTGAGCGAGTTCGGAAGCACAGTTTTTGAGAACAACAGGAGGGACTCCATCCGGACCGTAAGCCTTCCGAGAATCAAGGCCAGAGAGGGCCAGGAAAACGTCTTTATAAAGAATTTTAATTTTAGGGATGAAGTAGTCAGAGGGTGGAGGAGTAGGAGGAATATGCCCAGAATCATCCAAAGTTGAGTTGGTAGCAAAGGTTTGAGCGAAGAGTTCAGCTTTAGAAAAGAAGAGACAGCTGTAGAGCCATCTGGATGAAGTAAAGGAGGGAAAGACGAAGAAGTAAAGTTGTTAGAGATATTATTGGCTAGATGCCAGAAATCTCGAGAGGAGTTAGAATTGGAAAGACTTTGACATTTTCTATTGATATATATATATATATATATATATATATATATATATATATATATATATATATATATATATATATATACAATACACAGCAATTAAAAATATGTTAAGAAGTGGGTACTACATAAGCACTGCCTAAAAATTATTAAAGAGTTGTTATTACATACCTCTTCTTCATCAAACAGCCATGGGTAATCTCTTTTCAAATCTGGAATGGGAATGCCCTCTGTTACCATCTTTTTTCTGCGCTCTGATAATGTCTTGGACATCAGCAAGCAGACCCTTTCATAATTAGGGCGTTTTTTTTATTTCTCTC
>NC_059261.1:312628-317628 GCF_017591435.1 Portunus trituberculatus | reverse complement strand
AAATAAATAAATAAATAAATATATATATATATATATATATATATATATATATATATATATATATATATATATATATATATATATATATATATATATATATATATATATATATATATATATATATATATATATATATATATATATATATATACGTATATGTAAAACATAGTGCTTATATACACATATTTTTAAATTGCTTATAGACTGGCTTCGTTCTTCATCCAAGAAGATAGCGGCGACTACTACTCTCTTTGCTCTGATAATCCATCTGTGTGGTTTTGATAGGATATTTTTTTGTGAAAATAGAGAAATGTGAAGATATTTTGTTGGCAGTAGTGTTGGGAAATGTCTAGGGGGGGGGGGTGAGGACGGTCACCAACAACGAACGGTACGCCTCTCCCCACAAATGAGGTAACGAGATCCACAAAGACAAGGTTAAATGAGTTTGCTTGAGGGAAATGACACGACTTGTTCCATTTCTCCCATAAACACTGTACTCAATCCCCACAGACCAAGTTAGGTAAGTGTTCTTGAGAAAATAAGGAACTATAAATGCGAGTCGCGCGTTTCGGCGCAAAAAACCTCGCCGGTAAAAATAAAGTTACAGTAATGTGTGAAGTAGTGAATTATACGATGTATTTTTTTTCAAGTATTTACTTTGTGGTAAGAGATATATTCTCTTCCGGTGGACTGGGCTGTAAGTCGAACGAACAAACGTGATTATGGGAAAGAAAAATTCTCTTGGTGTCATCCAATCAATTTATTTCCTTTAATTAAGTTTATTGATAAATACTGTGAATTTGTATTCCTGTAATAGCAATTTCAAATTATAACCAGTGCCTTAATTCAGCTACCGCTACAATTTGAAGAGAATAAAAACCGAAATTTTTAATTTTCAGAATTGTTTTCATTTTCTCTTAATAAAACCTGCAATATATATATATATATATATATATATATATATATATATATATATATATATATATATATATATATATATAGAGAGAGAGAGAGAGAGAGAGAGAGAGAGAGAGAGAGAGAGAGAGAGAGAGAGAGAGAGAGAGAGAGAGAGAGAGAGAGAGAGAGAGAGAGAGAGAGAGAGAGAGAGAGAGAGAGAGAGAGAGAGAGAGAGAGAGAGAGAGAGAGAGAGAGAGAGAGAGAGAGAGAGAGAGAGAGAGAGAGAGAGAGAGAGAGAGAGAGATGCAGTGGGCACCCAATACTCAAGCTTAATTCGTTCCAAATAGCTGTTCAAGTATCAATCAGTTCGACTATCGATATTCATAAATCACGCAATTCATTCTGATCTTACCAAAACTTAAAGTTTATAAATATTTTAATGTTATTTTTTTTCATATAATTTTGATTTGTACATTACATATCGAAAGTGAAAGCTGCTAATGGATAACGTAGAAGAGGCGGGGAGAAATGTGGAGAAGATTAGGGAGGTCGTCGGAGGACGAATCTCATCCATGAAAACTTCTGGTAACATTTTTCCTGGTGTGATTCCTGTGAATCCACTAGTGGAGGGCTGTGGCTCACTAACAAATGCACTCTCACTAGATTCCTTATTTTTACCACTAATAAGTCTCTTTGCTGTCATTATATTTTTTAAAAGAGAAGTACAAAGAGAAGGCAGAAGAACATTGTTTTTCTCACGACTGCGATAGAACTAGAGATGCGCACCGGAATCCGGTATACCTGAATACCGGTATGTTATTTCGGTATTAACGGCGGGGAGGGAAATACCAGAGCTTTGTTTACAACTATGTGTGCGGCTGTTTGATTAATAGATATTTTCACCACTGATAAGTCTTTGGTGTTAATGTAAGTACATACATGAAAACTGCAGATAGAACGCAAGAGAATGTTATTCCAACGACAGCGGCAGCACAAGTCACAACAGGCGGATGAGGGAAGAGAAAGGCCAAGGAGCCTTTGTTTACAACCTCGTATGTAGACGTCCGACTATCTGGTATTTTTTTCTAATATTAAATCGAATTTCTGCGTTCAAGTATTGAGTATTGAGTCTCCAATTATTATTTTTCTTCTTCTTCTTCTTCTTCTTCTTATTATATATATATATATATATATATATATATATATATATATTTTTTTTTTTTTTTTTTTTTACGTTATGGCCTATAGCGCCTACAGGGATACTTGAAGAGTACATGTGGGAAGCGCTGTTAAGCTTGCGGCTGTTAATGGCGCAGGCAATTTCATTCATAGTGGTACCCATATTAAGGACCATATCACCACCCAAGTGCATCTTTGTTGTAACCACCTAGAACCTGGGTGTGTATATATATATATATATATATATATATATATATATATATATATATATATATATATATATATATATATTATTTTAGTGAGTTTGGAATATAAGTATTGATGTCATTAATGTCATTAAAGAAAAATGATTATTCTACCGTTTTTATACCTGAATTACTTTACAGCATGAAGAAATGTCTGTGCGCATGCTTGACCACTTGTGGAAGAAGAATGATTTAAAGGATTCGTTAAGGGAATTGAACGATGATGATCTGGCATTCATCAAGGCAATGATACATCCAAAAGGATGCCCGCTCCCAGAGAAGTATCGGTCGAAAAAATTTCTCTTGCAAGTACGTAAACATATGTATATGGGCATGTGTGTGTGTGTGTGTGTGTGTGTGTGTGTGTGTGTGTGTGTGTGTGTACACACACACACACACACACACACACACACACACACACAGGAGGTAGTAGACACCTACCGAAACAATAACTTACTCCCAGTGAGATCTAATAGCACTAGTTCAGGGGGTGCTGTGAACCTTCCATTAAAGCTAGTTGTAATCTCGCTGAATGTTTCCCTTTGTGTTTCACAACTCAAGGGGGCAGTCACAGCCTACCCTCTAAAGACAGCTCTCCTTCTTCACACAAAACTACATGCACTTACCACACATACACCCTTCACTCCAAATCAAAATTTAAAAGAAAATGGGACCCAAAATAAACAACGCCTCGGAGTCCCCCTCTGGGGAAGGGACCAAAAATGTCCCCAGGTCGGACACCTCTCCTGTTGAAGACCACAAATGCCTTGACACCTCCCTCAACTTTTTCTACATTAACTTCTGCAACATTCGCGGTCTTAGATCTAATTTTCAATCTGTGGAACACCACCTCTCCTCTACTAAACCTCATCTTCTTTTCCTCACCGAAACACAGCTGTCTGAGGCAACTGACAGTAGCCCTTCTCTGTTCCCTCCTACTTTCTCTATTCTCATTTTCATTCCAAAGCTGGATGTTGCGTCTATGTACGCAACGACTTAACTTGCTCTCGTGTCCACGCTCTTGACTCTTGAGAATTTTTCACCATCTGGCTACGACCTAACAGTCACTCTCAAACTAAATTCATCTGTGCTGTTTATCTTTCCCCTAACTCTTCTGACTATAGTAATTTCTTCGATTACTTAACTTCTAAAGTGGAGCACATTCTGTCCCTCTACCCTTTCGCTGATATTTCCATTTTTTGAGATTTCAATGTTCACCACCAGCTTTGGCTTTCCTCTCCCTTCACTGACCACCCTGGTGAACTAGCCCTCAACTTTGCTATCCTCCATGACCTAGAGCAACCGGTACAACACCCTACTCGTATTCCTGACCGTCTTGGAGACACGCCCAACATTCTTGATCTCTTCCTCACCTCTAACCCTTCTGCTTATGCTGTCACCCTTTCATCTCCGTTGGGCTCCTCCGATCACAATCTCATTTCTGTATCTTGTCCTATTTTTCCAATCCCTCCGCAGGATCCCCAAAGCGAAGGTGCCTCTGGCGTTTTGCCTCTGCCAGTTGGGGGACCTGAGGAGGTATTATGCTGATTTTCCTGGAATGATTATTGCTTCCGTGTCAGAGACCCATCTCTTTGTGCTGAACGCATAACAGAGGTGTTAGTATCTGGCATGGAGGCGTACATTCCTCATTCTTTTCTCAACCTAAACCTTCTAAACCTTGGTTTAACTCAGCCTGTTCTCGTGCTATACATGATAGAGAGGTTGCCCACAAAAGGTACTTGAGCCTTCCATCTCCTGAATCTCATGCACTTTATATCTCTGCCGGAATCATGCCAAGTCTGTTCTTCAACTTGCCAAACACTCTTTCATAAATAGGAAATGTCAAAATCTTTCAAACTCAAACTCTCCTCGTGACTTCTGGCATCTAGCCAAAAACATCTCAAATAACTTCACTTCTTCATCTTTCCTCCTTTATTTCATCCTGATGCACCACTGCCACCACTGCCATCTCTTCTTCTCTACACTCTTGCTTGGAGACCCCTCTCTAAAGCTGAACTCTCTTTCTCAAACCTTTGCTCACAACTCCACCTTGGACGATTCTGGGCTTGTCCCTCCTTCTCCTCCTCCCTCTGACTATTGCATGTCTACAATTGAAATTCTTCGTAATGATGTTTTCCATGCCCTTGCTGGCCTAAACCCTTGGAAGGCTTATGGACCTGATGGGGTCTCTCCTATTGTTCTCAAAAACTGTGTTTCCGTGCTTGCACCTTGCCTGGCAAAACTCTTCCAACTTTGTCTATCGACTTCTACCTTTCCTTTCGATCTTTCTAAGATTTTCGATTGGTGCAGAGAAAATCTAGTAGTTTTCAATGCCTCAAAAACTCATTCCTCCATCTATCAACTCGACACAACCTTCCAGACAACTATCCTCTCTTCTTCAATGACACTCAACTGTCTCCCTCTTCCACAATGAATATATATATATATATATATATATATATATATATATATATATATATATATATATATTTATATATATATATATATATATATATATATATATATATATATATATATATATATATATATTATATATATATTTTATTTTTTTTTTTTATATATATATATATATATATATATATATATATATATATATATATATATATATATATATATATATATATATATATATATATATATATATATATATATATATAT
>NC_059261.1:305128-307628 GCF_017591435.1 Portunus trituberculatus | reverse complement strand
AGCTCGCAGGCGCACAAAATGGTGGAAACAAAGATGTGTTGCTGCACAGCAGAACAGCAACAGCACGCTTCACACTACGCACATAATGAAATAATAAATTATACATATAATATAATATATATATATATATATATATATATATATATATATATATATATATATATATATATATATATATATATATATATATATATATATATATATATATATATATATATATATATATATATATATATATATATATATATATATATATATATATATATATATATATATATATATATATATATATATATATATATATATATATATATATATATATATATATATATATATATATATATATATATATATATATATATATATATATATATATATATATATATATATATATATATATATATATATATATATATATATATATATATATATATATATATATATATATATATATATATATATATATATATATATATATATATATATATATATATATATATATATATATATATATATATATATATATATATATATATATATATATATATATATATATATATATATATATATATATATATATATATATATATATATATATATATATATATATATATATATATATATATATATATATATATATATATATATATATATATATATATATATATATATATATATATATATGGAGTAGGCAGTAGTCACCTGCCGCCCGGTGGAATACTCCAGGAGAGGTACTTACGGGGATGTAGGCAGTGCTGCAGACTGAGTGATTCCCCGTGTCCTCTCTTCCCGGTTCCCTTTGTGGTCTCATTTATACAATTGAGCAGCTGCAGCCTGCCCTCTAAAGACAACTTCTACTACTTCCTACACTACACTACAACACCTTACACTTTTACACTCTCTTCAAATCAAAATTTAATAATGGCTTCACCACGCCCTGCCTCGGAGTCCCCTCTGGGAGGGACCATAAATGTCCCCAGGTCGGACTGCCCTCTGCTGTCGACCTTGGGTGTCTTGACACTTCATCTAATACTTTCACTATCAATTTCTGCAACATTCGTGGCCTTCGTTCTAATTTTCAATCTGTGGAACACCACCTCTCCTCTACTAAACCTCATCTTCTCTTCCTAACCGAAACACAGTTGTCTGTGACTACTGACAGCAGCCCTTTTCTGTTCCCTCCTACTTGCTCTATCCTCATTTTCAATCCAAAGCTGGATGTTGCGCATACGTGCGTAACGACACCACTTGCTCTCGTGCCCACAATCTTGAATCTTCAGAATTTTCTACCATCTGGCTAAGACTTCAATGTCACTCTCTAACTAAATTCATCTGTGCTGTATACCTCTCACCTAATTCCTCTGACTATGTAAAATTCTTTGACTATTTGACTTCCAAGGTGGAGCACATCTTATCTCACTTTCCTTTTGCTGAGATCTCCATTTTAGGGATTTCAATGTTCACCACCAGCTTTGGCTTTCATCTTCTTTCACTGACCAACCTGGTGAACAAACCTTCAACTTTGCTATCCTTCATGACCTAGAGCAGCTAGTGCAGTTCCCTACCCGTATTCCTGACCGCCTTGGAGACACGCCCAACATTCTTGATCTTTTCCTAACCTCCAACCCTTCTGCTTACTCTGTTAAACTTTCCTCTCCGTTGGGCTCCTCCGACCACAATCTAATTTCCGTTACCAGTTCTATCACTCCAGTGCAGCCTCAGGACCCGCCTAAGCGGAGGTGCTTCTGGCATTTTAACTCTGCTAAGTGGGAGGAACTAAGGCAGTACTATTCTGATTTCCTTGGGATGATTATTGTTTTCATGTCAGAGATCCTTCTCTTTGTGCCGAGCGCATAACAGAGGTGATTATCTCTGGCATGGAGCTATACATTCCTCATACTTTCTCTAACCCTAAAGCTAAAAAGCCTTGGTTTAACTCTGCTTGTTCTCGTGCTGTCAATGATAGAGGCGGCTCACAAACGGTTCCGTAGCCATCCAACTGCTGAAACTCATGCCCTATATATTTCTGCCCGTAATCATGCCAAATCTATTCTCCAACTTACTAAAAACTCTTTCATCAATAGAAAATGTCAAAGTCTTTCCAATTCTAACTCCTCTCGAGATTTCTGGCATCTAGCCAATAATATCTCTAACAACTTTACTTCTTCGTCTTTCCCTCCTTTACTTCATCCAGATGGCTCTACAGCTGTCTCTTCTTTTCTAAAGCTGAACTCTTCGCTCAAACCTTTGCTACCAACTCAACTTTGGATGATTCTGGGCATATTCCTCCTACTCCTCCACCCTCTGACTACTTCATCCCTAAAATTAAAATTCTTTATAAAGACGTTTTCCTGGCCCTCTCTGGCCTTGATTCTCGGAAGGCTTACGGTCCGGATGGAGTCCCTCCTGTTGTTCTCAAAACTGTGCTTCCGAACTCGCTCACTGCCTGGTCAAACTCTTTCATCTGTGTCTCTCTACTTCTATTTATCCTTCTTGCTGG
>NC_059261.1:287628-300128 GCF_017591435.1 Portunus trituberculatus | reverse complement strand
TAATGAGGTTTATTTAGATATAATCAAAACAGAAAAAAATATACACTGATTGCCTGTAAAACATCACATTCTAGTTTGTCATCACATTAATTTACATATTTTCGAGTAACTCAAACTCATCCAGTTCCTCTCCTTCAAGTATTGCTGGGCTTTGTGAGTTCCAGCACAACAGTCCATTACAATGTTTGCATGCATTTGTGCATTCTAAACCGTATCGTTTACAAGAACATTTCTTAGTTCCACAATTGCTTGTGCAAGAACAACGAAGTACTTTCAAAAGGTACTCTGGCGCCACTGGGTCATTTGTTTGCTTCGGCACAAAAGTATCATTCTTTTGCTCCGATCCCCAATCAGTTGGTTCCAAATTATCCCCATCATTCATTCAAATGCGAACTTGTAAGAACACTCTCAAAGAATGATATAATGCAGCTGATGGTGTTGGTGGCAATGTTTTGACTTCGACGGCAGAAGCGCTTGTTAAAACCTTTTCTTTGAATTTTCTTGATTTTACATGATGGGGTCCCTCCTATTGTTCTTGCTTGCAAATCTCTTTCAATTATGTCTATCGACTTCTACCTTTCCTTCTAGCTGAAAGTTTGCCTACATTCAACCTGTTCCTGAAAAGGGTGACCGTTCTAATCCCTCAAACTACCGTCCTAAAGATTTCTTGCTTATCTAATATTTTTTAAACTATCCTCAATAGGAAGATTCTCAAACATCTGTCACTTCACAATCTTCTATCAGATCGCCAGTATGGCTTCCGTCAAGGACGTTTTACTGGTGATCTGGCTTTCCTTAGTGAGTCTTGATAATCCTCTTTTAGAGATTTCGGTGAAACGTTTGTGGCCGCGCTAGACATATCAAAAGCTTTTCATAGAGTCTGACAAAGCTTTTTATCCTTCTCTCTGCATCTTTATCCCAAATTTCCTTTCTGACCATTCTATTGCAGCCGAGGTAGACGGCCACTGTTCTAAATCTATTAATAGTGTTCTATCCTATGTCCCACTCTCTTTCTATTATTTATTAATGACCTTTTTAACCAAACTACTTGTCCTATCCACTCCTACGCTGGTGATACCACCCTACATCCTTCCACATCCTTTCAGAGACGACCAACCCTTCAGGAAGTCAACAGATCACGCAGGGACGCCACAGAACGCCTGACTTCTGACCTTTCTAAGATTTCTGATGGGGCAGAGAAAACTTTGTAGTGTTCAATACCACAAAAAGTCAATTCTTTCATCTGTCAACTCAACATAACCTTCCATAAAAGTATTTTCTTCTTCAATGACACTCAACTGTTTCCCTCTTTCACACTGAATATCCTTGGTCTGTCCTTTACTCATAATCTTAACTGGAAACTTCGCATCTCATCTCTTGCTAAAACAGCTTCTATGAAGTTAGGCGTTTTGAGGTGTCTCCGCAAATTTTTTCTCCCCCCTCCAACTGCTAACCTTGTCTAAGGGCCTTACCCACCCTTGTGTGTGTGCCCCTTCGTATGTTTTCAGTCACACGGTTTTATTAGATAGGGTGGAATCAAAATATTTTCCTCTCATCTACTCCCCTCCTCTGACTGACTGTCTTCAGCCTCTTTCTCACTCCAGGAATGTTGCAGCTCTTTCTGTCTTTTATCGCTATCTTCATGCTAACTACTCTACTGATCTTGCTTATTGCATGCCTCCCCTTCTCCTGCAGCCTTGCTGCACAAGGCTTTCTTCTTCCTCTCCCTATTCTGTCCAATTTTCTAACGCAAGAGTTAACCAGTACTCTCAATCATTCATACTTTACACTGGTAAACTCTGGAACTACCTACCTGCTTCTTTATTTCCGTCTTCTTACGATTTGACTTCTTTTAAGAGGGAGGTTTAAAGACATTTCTCCCTATTTTTAATGTTTCATTATCTTCCTTATACATAAAAAAAAAAAATAATAAAAAAATACCAGTAGAGCACAGAACATACAGTGCTCAATTAGAAGGTTCATACAGACGTGGTCAGAAATGTACACCGTGACTAATCATAAGATTCACTTGGTTGTGATGTTGAAACCGTTAATCATCGGTCAGAAAAGCACTATGACATCACTGAAAAGCCATAAACAAAGACATCGCTAGAAGGCCTTAAACAAGGAGGAAATAGCGTCCTTTGCCATATGGATTAGAAAAATAATAAAAGTGCTGGTATAAACTTTAAAGTCAGGCAATGTCTTATCCTAAAGCTGTAGTTAGCGGTGGTGGCTATACAGGCTGGCAGGTTATACAAAAGCCAAGAGAATAGTCAGTTGTAGAATAGAATAATATGACTGGAGCACAGACTGACACTGGCAAGTAGACTGAAAAAGAAGACTTACAAGCAGAAACAAAAGGCACCATAGAAGTAAATGTTGTTCTCGACGTTGTAAAGAATTATAGGGAGGCGGTGGCGTAGTGGATAAGGTAGTGAGCGCGTAATCGGGCAGACGTCCACGGGTAGGTTCGAATCCCACCACATACCACTTTGAAGCTATGCCATTTGTTGAGTGGTTCAAAGTTATCAACATGTCACCGAAAGTTACCTACATGTCACCATGATACCCAGGGTCTAGGTCTTTACACCGAAGATGCGCTTGGGTGGTGATAATGGGGCCTAATAAGGATACCACTTTAAATAAGATTGTACCACTTTAAATAAAATTGCCTACGACACTAATGGGCGGAAGCTGAACAACGCTTCCCATAAACTCTTTAAGTGTGCCTACAGGCGCTATAGGCCGTAACATAAAAAGAAAAAAAAAATAAAAATACAAAAATAATTGGTAAGTATAAACTATGAGTAAACAAACAGAAAAACGTACAGGTAATGAAATGTTCTGTGTGAGCAAATAGTGTAGAAAGACGTGGCAGGTATTAACTACGAGCAAGAATCCCACACGGTCAGCAAAAAGTATCACGGTACGATGAATGACGAGTGACCAGTATTGGGCCGGCGATAAGAGAAATTGCAAGAATGAGGCCCTACATAGTTAGCAAAAAGCATAAAAAAAGCATGACAGTAGTAACAGGAAGCAGGTATCAGGGACCCCAGAAGATTGCGGCACAAGATAAAGACCAATACAGCTGCTGAGAACAGACAGCACATTGGCAGGAAGGAGACAGGCATATAATGCAAGAGACTACAAGCTGACACCCTATCTCCCTGCTGCTACCAATTTAAGTAATGGATGCTGTTGCGGCTGCTGATGTAATTTATGTAGTAATTCATAGTATTGTTTTTATGGTGCATTTTTTTCTTATTTATTAATTAATTAATTTTTTTATATTATCTCAGGATGGTGTATAACATAATCTCTTTTATTCCCACAGGGTCAATGACGCCCTTCATGCTGAAATCCATTCTAATGAAGAGTGAGTATAAAGTTAGTTAAGATAGCATATTCCCTTCTAAATAACATGTAATGTTTAACAGTGTACAACTCATTTTCTCTCTCTCTCTCTCTCTCTCTCTCTCTCTCTCTCTCTCTCTCTCTCTCTCTCTCTCTCTCTCTCTCTCTCTCTCTCTCTCTCTCTCTCTCTCTCTCTCTCTCTCTCTCTCTCTCTCTCTCTCTGAGTTCTTTATGTGTTTTCGTGAAACCTTTGTTATCGTCTTAGGGCTTAAGTATATCAAAAGTTATTAATAGTTAGTTTTTCTAACTATGATTTATCACTATGATTGTTATAATTTATATAGATACATTTGATTTTTTTTTTTCACTGTGGTTGTGACTTTAATTAAGAGAGTTAAGTTAGCACAAACTGTTCTGTCCTATCATTCATCCTTTTTTTTTTTCATTCACAAAATAATTTCTTAGCTATTGGTGTTGATGTTATGCATTTCTTACATGTGCATTTCCTTAAAGATCTTTAATGAAAAAAAAGCTTACCTTGCGATTTTTCTAGAAATATAAAGCTTATGGAAGTTAATTCATTACAATAAGAGAGAGAGATAGATAGATAGAGAGAGAGAGAGAGAGAGAGAGAGAGAGAGAGAGAGAGAGAGAGAGAGAGAGAGAGAGAGAGAGAGAGAATATATATATATATATATATATATATATATATATATATATATATATATATATATATATATATATATATATATATATATATATATATATATATATATATATATATATATATATATATATATATATATATATATATATATATATATATATATATATATATATATATATATATATATATATATATATATATATATATATATATATATATATATATATATATATATATATATATATATATATATATATATATATATATATATATATATATATATATATATATATATATATATATATATATATATATATATATATATATATATATATATATATATATATATATATATATATATATATATATATATATATATATATATGTATATATATATATATATATATATATATATATATATATATATATATATATATATATATATATATATTTCAGACATTTGTCCCTGGCTTGGTTAGCTCTCTTCACCTTTTAGGAAGTGGCAATCCATTGGACATTTTTTTTTTGCCCTTGGCCAGCATTCCTTCTTGAATGAAAAAAAAAAAAATATATATATATATATATATATATATATATATATATTTTTTTTTTTTTTTTTATTTATTTTATTTTTTTTCATTCAAGAAGGAATGCTGGCCAAGAGCAAAAAAAAAAAAAAAATGTCCTATGGATTGCCACTTCCCTAAAAGGTGAAGAGAGCTAACCAAGCCAGGGACAAATGTCTGGAAATCTCCTTCTTAGAAGAAGTTAAGTCGTAGGATGATGGAAATACTGAAGGAAGCAGGGAGTTACAGAGTTTACCAAAGAAAGCTATAAATGATTGAAATTACCGGTTATCTCGGGTATTAGAGTTGGACAGAATAAGTGTGGGAGGAAGAAGAAAGCATGCAATTAGCAGGACGGACACGACTCAGAAATCCTAACTTCATAGAAGCTGTTTTAGCAAGAGACAAGATGTGAAGTTTCCAGTTAAGATTATGAGTAAAGGACAGACGGAAGATATTCAGTGTAGAAGAGGGAGACTTTTGAGTGTCATTGAAGAAAAGGAGATAGTTGTCTGGAAGGTTGTGTCGAGTTAATAGATGGAGGAATTGAGTTTTTTTTTTGAGGCATTAAGCACTACTAAGTTTGCTCTGCCTCAATCAGATATATTAGAAAGAGATGTCAGGCGTTCTATGTTACGCTGTTCTCTCTGTTGGGCTCCTCTGATCATAATCTTATATCTATATCTTGTCCTATTTCTCCAATCCATCTTTAAGATCCCCGAAAGCGGAGGTGCCTCTGGCGTTTTGCCTCTGCCAGTTGAGGGAGCTAAAGAGATATTATGCTGAATTTCCCCGTAATGATTCCTGTTTCCGTGTCAAAGACCCTTCTCTGTGTGCTGAACGCATAACAGGTGATAGTGTCTGCCATGTAGGCGTACATTCCTAATTTTTTTTTCTCAATCTTAACCTTATAAAGATAGCAAGAGATGCAACATTCCGGCGGTGAGAAAGAGGCTGAAAAAAGTCAGTCATAGGAGAGCAGTTGATGAGACGAAAACTTTCTGATTTCACCCTATCTAAAGACAACTCTCCTTCACACAAAACTACATGCACTTACCACAAACACACTCTTCACTTAAAATTCAAAATAAAATAATGGTGACTCCAAATCCAGCCTCGGATTCCCCTTCTAGAGAGGGGTCCAAAAATGTTCCCAGGTCAGAATGCTCTCTTGGTGGCGACCCAAAATGTCTTGGCACCTCCCTCAACTTTTTCTTCATTAATTTTCGCAATATTCTCCGTCATAGATCTTGTTTTCAATATGTAGAACGCCACCTCTCTTCTACTAAACTTCAACTTTTCTTCACTGAAACACAGCTGTCTGAGGCAATTGACAGTAACCCCTTTTCTGTTCCCTCCTACTATCTCTATCCTCATTTTCGTTCCTAAGCTGGATTCTGTGTCTATATGTTCAACAAATTAACTTGCTCTCGTGCCCACGCTCTTGAGTCTTTCGAGTTTTTCACCATCTGGCTTCGACACAATAGTCGCTCTCTAACTAAATTCATCTGTGCTGTCTGTCTCTCCCCTAACTCCTAAAATTATAGGAAATTCTTTCACTATTTTACTTCCAAAGTGGAGCACATTCTGTCTCTCTATCCTTTCGCGGAGATCTCCATTCTTGGAGATTTAAATGTTCATCACCATCTTTGGCTGCCTTCTCCCTTTACTGACAATAATTCTGGTGAAATAGCATTCAATTTTGCAGTCCTCCATGACATAGAGCAACTAGTGCAAAACCTTACACGCATTCCTGACCATCTTGGATATACACCCAACATTCTTGATCTCTTCCTTACCTTCTTCCTTAAATTGTTACCCTGTCTCCTCCGATCACAGTCTTATTTCTGTCTGATATGGAGGCTTACATTCCTCATTATTTTCTCAACCTAAACCAGCCTGGCCAAACTCTTTCAACTATGTATATCGTCTTCTATCTTTCCTTCTTGCTGGAAGTTTGCCTACATTCAACATGTTCCAAAATAAGGTGACAATTCTAATCCCTATAATTATCGCCCTATAGCTTAAATCTCTACCTTGTCTAAACTTTTTTAATCTATCCTCAATAGGAAGATTCTCAAACATCAGTCACTTCACAATCTTCTTTATGATCACCGGTATGGCTTTCGTGAAGGTCGCTCTACTCGTGATGTTCTGGCGTTCCTTACTGAGTCTTAGTCATATTTCAGAGAGTTCGGTGAGATTTTTGTTGTCGCGTTAGACATAAAAAAAAAAAAATTGATTGAGTTTGGCACAAGCTTTAATATCAAAACTGCCCTCCTACGATTTCTATCCTTCTCTGCAACTTTATCTTGAGCTACCTTTCTGACCGTACTTTTGCAGCCGTGGTAGACGGCCACTGTTCTTCTTCTACATATATTAAAAGTGGTGTTCCTTAGCGCTCCGTCCTGTCATCCACTCTCTCTCAATCATTCATCAATGATTTTCTTAACAAAACGTTTTACCCCATCCACTCCTACGCGGATGATACCACCTTACATTTTTCCACATCTTTTCGAAACTGTTGCATCCCTTTCTATCTTTTATCGCTTTTTTCTTGCTAACTGCTACTGATCTTGCTAACTGCATGTATCCCTTCCTCCTGTGGCCTCGCTGCACAAGGCTTTCTTCATCCTCTCATCCGTATTCTGTCCAACTCTCCAATACAAGAGTTAACCTTTCTTTGGTAAACTCTGGAGCTCCCTGCCTGCTTCTGTATTTCCATTTTCCTACGACTTAACTTCTTTTAAGAAGAAGGTTTCAAGATATATGTCTCTCTCCTTTGGCTTATTGTTTACTGATCTTTTAGGGAACTTGCATTCGAGTGGGCCTTTTCTTTCATGCTTTGTTGCCCTTTGCTAATTTCCCTCTTGCACTAAAAAAATAAAATCTAATAAAACTTTGTGAGTGGAACGCCCCCACACGTTCGAAGAGGACTCCATACAAGGACGGATAAAGTCCTTGTACTGAGTAAGCAGTTGGAGAGACGAAAAAAAACTTTTTTTTGGACACGCCTCACAACGACAACTTCATAAAAGCTCTTAGGAAGAGATGAGATGTGAAGTTTCCCGTTTAGATTATGAGTAAAGGACAGACCGAGCATATTCAATGTTGAGTGCCATTGAAGAAGAGGGGTTAGTTGTCTGGATGGTTGTGTAGAGTTCATAGATGGAGGAATAGAGTTTTTTGAAGCACTGAACACCACTAAGTTATCTGTCCCTACCAAGAATCTTAGAAAGATCTGAAGTCAAGCGTTCCTTGTCCTTTAATGATCCTGAAGGATTGGTCGTCCCTGAAAAAAAAAAAAAAAAAACGTGGAACGATGTAGGGTCGGAGAGAACAGATCAAGGAGTATGGCTAAGATCATTAAAGAGCAATAGAAAGAGAGTGGGTGACAGGACAGAACCCTGAGGAAAAGCACTGTTAATAAGCTTAAGAGAAGAACACTGGTCGTCTACCATAGCTGCAACAGAGGGGCCGGAAAAGAAGCTTCAGATAAAGTTGCAGATAGAAGGATGGAAACTGTAGGAGGGCAGCTTTGGAATCAAAGCTTTATGCTTGATTGTATCAAAAGCTTTTGATATGTTTAACGCAATGGCAATAGTTTCACCGAAATCTCAAAAAGAGGATGATCAAAACTCAGTAAGAAAAGCCAAAGGCGTTTTCAGTAGCGTCACCGCAAGGCCAAACATGTTTGAGTTCACGCTGAACAGGACGGTCGTGAGGACACCGTCGGTGGTGCCAGACGACCGTGTCACTGTGATCTCAATCCCTGGGGAAGTTATGGTACACATCAGTCGCCTGACTCAGCGCTGTGGTCAAGACGTAAACACACCAGCATGGTGGATCAGTTTGGAGATTTATTCCTTGATGGGGAGTATTATAGGTCACCAGTGTTTCACCAGTTGTATATCGAGGGCCGAGCAGCGCAATACTCATAAAAACAACAGGTCTTCAGTCCTGGAAGTGGTTTGATCTACGCGGGCTTGTTTTGAAGGTGTTCCATTGTTGATGTATGGCTGCGGTTTTCTGACGCCTATATAATTGAATTACGTCAATAATTAGCAGATAATGTATTTTACCATCATTCATTACTTTATGATATAAGGATTTGCAAAAATATTATCATTTTTTCACCTAATAATAGAAAAGTAACTCCATTATTGTATCGAAGTCACGACTAGAAGTATGGAATCGGACAACACCCACAACAAGGACGGATAGATGCGACATGTCACCAGCTACCACCAGCTCCTTAATTTATTTCACGCCGTATTTTTTATATCGGTTCTCTCCAGTATGCCGCACAATATGTAAACGTAAATCTACATCTACAGTACCCACTTCTATGGCCTAACATACGTCTAACTATTCAGTTTTATTCGAAATGTAACTTCTTGATCTCATTCCATGAGGTTGATGGGGTTGCTCCACGCTGATTGGCTAAAAAGCGTTTGTCAAACGAGAGCAAACGCTTTGGAAAGGCGTTTGCTCGCGTTTGCGAAAACTTGCTTCCGTTTGACTCCGTTTGCCCCCAGCCGCGCCGCTACTGAAAACGCCTATAGTTGAAAGTGTTACAGCAAGCAAAAGCAAGGTGCAAGCACGGAAGCACAGTTTTTTGAGAATAGGAAGGACCCCATCAGGTCCGAAGTTTTAAGCCTGCGAAGGCATGGACAACATCATTACAAAGAACTTCAATTGAAGATACGAAATAGTAAGAGGGAGAAGAGGGAGAGACAAACCCAGAATCATAGATGAAGTTGAAAGCAAAGGTTTCAGAGAAGAGTTCAGCTTTAGAGACAGACGTGATGACAGTTGTGTCATCAGGATGAATTAAAGGAGGGAAATATGAAAAAAAGTAAAGTCATCAGATATGTTTTTAGTTAGATACTAGAAGTCTCGAGCGGAGTTGGAGTTGGAAACATTTTGACATTTCATATATATATATATATATATATATATATATATATATATATATATATATATATATATATATATATATATATATATATATATATATATATATATATATATATATATATATATATATATATATATATATATATATATATATATATATATATATATATATATAAACATAGCATGATTCCGGGTAGAAATATAAAGTGCATGATGGTGATGGAAGGCTCAAATATTTGTGGGGAACCTGTCTATCATGTGTAGCACGAGAACAGGCTGTGTTAAACCAAAGTTTAGAAGGTTTAGGATGAAAAAAAGAATAAGGAATGTGCACTTCCATGCCAGACGCTGTCACCGCTGTTAAGCGCTCAGCAGACAGAGATGTGTCTCTGACACGGAAACAGTAATGCTTCCGGGAAAAATCAGCATAATACCTGCTCAGGTCCTCCATACTGGCAGAGGCAAAACGCCAGAGGAACTTCTGCTTTGGGGATCCTGAGGAGGGATTGGAAAACAGGATAAGATACAGAAATGAGATTGTAATCAGACGAGCCCAACGGAGAAGATAGGGTAACAGTATAAACAGAAGGATTACAGATAAATAGAAGGTCAAGAATGTTGGGCGTATCTCCAAGACGGTCAGGAATATGAGTAGGGTGTTGCACCAGTTACTCTATGTCATAGAAGATAGCAAAGTTGAAGACTAGTTCAACAGGATGGTCAGTGAAGGGAGAGAAAAGCTAAAGCTGGTGATGAACATTGAAATTTCCAAGGGTGATCTCCGCAAGAGGATAGAGGGACATAATATGTTACACTTTAGAAGTTAAACAATCAAAGGATTTGCTATTGTCAGAGAAGTTAGGGGAGAGATAGACAGCACAGATAAATTGAGAGAGTGACTACTGACTCGAAGCCAGATGGTGGAAAATTCGAAGACTCAAGAGCATGGGGGTGAGAGCAATTGAAGTCATTGCCCACATAGACGCAACATCCAGCTTTGGAATGGGAATAAGGATAGAGAAAGTAGAACGGAACAGAATAGGGCTTACTGTCAGTTGCCTCAGTCATATTTTTCGGTGGGGAAAAGAAAATGAAGTTTGGTAGAAGAGAGGTGGTTTTCTACTGATTGAAAATATGAATGTTCTTGAAGTTATTCAAGAATATATTGTGGGAGGCGTGAAGCCATTTTGGGTCGCTACTGAGAGAGCAGTCTGACATGGAGAAATTTTTTTGGTTCCCCAAACCCAGGAGACACCGAGGCTGGAATAGGAGTGACCATTTTTAAATTTTGAGTGAAGAAAGTGTGTGAAGTAAGTGCATGTAGATTTCTCTGAAGGAGAAGAATTGTCTTTAGAGTGCAGGCTGCGACTGCCCCATTGAGTTGTCACACACAAAAGGAAACGTTTAGTTCACAGTACCCCCTGAGTTGATTCAAGCCAGAACTGGTCCAGAACAGAAGTAGTGCTATTAGACCTGGCTGGGAGTAAATTATCGTTTTGGTTGGTGTCTGTTACCTCTTTCTGTGAAATATATATATATATATATATATATATATATATATATATATATATATATATATATATATATATATATATATATATATATATAGTGTGTGTGTGTGTGTGTGTGTGTGTGTAATTAGTGGGAAAGTTCTTAAGCTAAAGATAATTTGTTTTAATTATTGATACTTAGTTAACGACTCTCTACATTATGTGAATTGATAATTCAGTTTGGACAAATTAGAGGTCAGACTAATATGTATTTATCATCAATTTGTAATGCTACTTTGTCAATAATCTACTACTACTACATATATATATATATATATATATATATATATATATATATATATATATATATATATATTCTGACTTACAACGCTTAACTGTCATTTGCTGTGACTTGCTAATCCAGCCCAGTCACATTCATGTCACATCAATCCCAAACGAGAGCTGCACTTCTGTCGGAGAAGCTGTTTTTCTCAGAGGAGGAGGAAAAAACTCGGCTTCATTCACCACCTACTAAAGTAGTACGGATCAACAAGCAGTAAAAAGTACTGCAAGACATTCAGCAATTTACGGAATCAGACGACATCCAAAACAGAGCTATTCATGTGTTTTCTAGGCAGAAAACGATGTCTATGAAAGGGAAGAAAAAAACCAGTATTGAGGGTCCCAAAGAAGAAAAAACTGTAATCTTCGACGATGCCAATAAAATGTATCTCACCACGTGATGCTCTGACAACCGGATTTTTTTCTAATAAAAGTTTGATGAGTGCAAAGACAGTTAAAGAAAGAAGAGGCTCTTGGATGGCTAATTCCCGACGTCGGAAAGTGCTGAAAAGCTGCCAGATTCGCCAGATAACTTAATTTAGCACATTCAACTCGGTATGCTGGAAAAAAAAATTTACGTCATATATGTGCTATCAAACTAAGTAATAAATTATTAGGAACATCTCTAATCAGCTTCACCAAGCACAGAGAACGTAATATGGCAAAACGAGCCAAAAATGCTTGGTTCATGGTCTCAGTTTTGGGACACTTCATCACCTTGAGTGAATTACATTATTTTCAGTAAGCAAGCACATTTCATTGGTTCAAGTTAATTAATTAGCAATCAAATCCAGAAAATGTGACGAATATCAAATAAACACGATGTTTTGATGCAAAATCCTTGTATGACTTCAGTGAAAGATTGTCCGTTCCGTATGTAAACAACATCAAGCAGGTTTCTACCTGCTCCCCACCGGTTATAGGCAAACAGTTCAGGGTCTGGATGCGATGCTGACGGTCCTTTGCACCAATCTATGAAGTGCTTTGAGCAGATAGCATGGTCCTTGGTAGCTCTCCACGTCGGGCCTCGTTTACATCGTGTCTCCCATAATCTTCTTCGAGCCGCGTCTTTCTTCCTGGGAAACACAGTCCATCCTTTCACGCCTTGGTTTTTCTTTTTTGATATAGAATTGCAGTCAGCTACAGCACATGTAT
>NC_059261.1:262628-267628 GCF_017591435.1 Portunus trituberculatus | reverse complement strand
AGTATTTGTAGCTGCCCAGTCTTTGTTACAACACTGCTATGAACACTTTAATAGGTTTATGTTAGAACAAAGCTTCAACAATGCTGCTGTGGCCAACAGCGTACATGTATTGTAAACATTAGCTTCTAAGTACGCGCAGTTCGCGAACGGATAACCGCATACAAGAGGAAAGCAAAAAACTCTAAACATTTCGTTATCAATATGCCTGACGACTTGATTAAAAGATTAGTCAAACATAAGGTTAAAATAAATCCTTTATAATGTTCAAAACAGTCAGGATTCCCTTTGTTAAAAAGAGCATATATTTATGAAGAAGGGAACAGCTATGACCGCGTATTAAAACAAACTTCCATTCTACTTCCCATTACATGACTTATTAGCCAGAAGTGTGTATGTGTTAGTGGTTTGTATATAGAATCAAGAGTTCTAAGAGTGGATATGCTAGAACTGAAAATTGAATGAATTAAATTGAATTCTAATTCAAAGTTGTATTATTGGCACCATGAGCGTAGTGATTTTACCGTTACATAATAAAAAAAAAATAATAATAATAATTTAGGAACTTTTTTTTTTTTCTTTTTTAGTGGAACATAAGAAATTTAAGGAAGCTGCAATAGAGACCATCAGGCCTACACGTGACAGTCCTTGTGTGAACAAAAGTACCCAAATTAACCCATCATCCTCACCCATAAATTTGTCTAATGATTTTAAAGCTCCGTTTTGTCTCAGCATTAACATCATGACTACTGAGCCTGTTCCATTTATCAAAAAATCTGTCAGAGAACCAGCTTCTTCCCACTTCCTTAAGGTTTACCTTAATTTCTCTAGATTGTTCCGGTCATATTTGGTTCTTTCCTGGCTACTGATTCTAAGAGTTTTTCTCATTTTCCCCTTCATTATAGCCCCTATAACACTTAAATACTTCTATCATGTCGCCTCTTTACCTGCATCTCAAATGAATGCAAATTTGTATTTTCAGTCTTTCTTTTTAGACGTTTTCTTTTACACTGATTCCAATAGATCCTTATTCTTCCTACATTGTGGGCCAGAACTGTACAGCATAATCTGACCGGCGCCATAAATATAACTTTGGAAGTTAACCTTTTAACACTTTTAAAAACTGAAGTCACATCCAATATGTGTTTGAATCTGAATCCTTTGTATTCATCCCAATCTTTGTGTGTGTGTGTGTGTGTGTGTGTGTGTGTGTGTGTGTGTGTGTGTGTGTGTGTGTGTGTGATAGTTCGTAAATACGAATCTTTTGTGGGAGCAAATGACATTTTCGTTATTTAAATATTTATCCTTGATATTTTCAGTTTTGCTTTCTTCCGTAACAGCCATGCGGCTGTTAAATTATAGGCTACAATACTTTGTTGTTTACTTTTTGGTACACGCGGTGATATTTCTCTTGTTAAAGGTGTCTGACGTAGAATTGTAGTATTGCAGTATTCAAAGTGAAATATTTTTTTTCTTTAAATTTCTTTCTTTCTCTGTTTATCATACAGTTTTTACTGTATTTCTGTTAATAAAGCATACCAAAAGTCTGAAAAAAACGGCTTGTCTGCGGGAACAACTATATCGTATTTGTATGCCAGTTCTCTTCAAACGTTCAATTTATAATGCTTGTTACATATCTATCATTTGATTATATAAAAGTCATCCAGTATTTATGCTATATTTATTAATGTGTGTGTTTTTTATGCAATAAAGGATGCTGGCTAAGAGCAACAAAAATAGAAGAAAAAGCACATTTGATTGCCACTTCCCTCAAAGATCAAAAGAGGCATCCAAAAGTCAGGGACAAATATCTCGAAACCTCCCTCTTAACACGTTAATCGCGTATTTGGCCACCCTTGTACCAAACAGATGTTTCACTTGTTGCGTATTGGTACATCTGAGTCTTGAATATCACATTCTACAAACTATTACATACATGAGTATGTAAACAATTTTTGTATAAATTTGTATTTATTATATCTGCAGATGCGTTGCTAAGGTACTGGAAAATAAAATAAAAATGATAAGATAATAATTTTATCTGCTGGAAGAAAAAAATGAGCTTCTGAAATAAAATTAATGTTTGGTGACATATTACTTTAAAAATACAATCAATATAAGAAAATAATGGAATATTAGATCATCATAATGTTGATCACTAATTACACAAGTCATGTTTTTTGTTGAAACATGAAATGCAAAAGTGTGGTTGACCCTCACATTCATTGCAATAGGTGGATACTCTCCTAGCCTTGTTTGTGGCCACCTTGTATCCCTCACACAGTGATTTTTTTTTTTTTTATCATAGCATTCTCTGCATCGCTTCCTTGTGTTTTTCTTTGATCCATCTGTTTCCTGTAAGGTATGTTCTTTTCTTGCACCCAATATATCAGAGGTCCTCTTCCTTGGTTTTATAATTTCCTCAGGAATGCTTTTATTAAGACAGAGGATTACTGATTATGTGATGGTTTAAGGCATACTTGTTTTGCTGAGCACTATTTATTGTATAAAATTTGACTATTTGTCACTGATATCCCAGCAATCATTTCCACTTCCTTGATTTTCGGAGTGGCGAGTAGTAGGAATTGAGTTCATCAGCAACATCAACACCTTTTTTTTTTTTTGCTTTATTGCACTCAATGACACTTTAAGGCTTTACAATATTTTTTTTCTGTTTTTCTTTCCATTTGGATTTAAGTCATTACATTGCTCAGGTACTATTGATAGTGTCAAGACATCACTCTTATCTTTCCACTTGTATAACTTCACACCTTGTCTGTTTTCTGCTGCTTTCATTTCTCCCACCTTCAACTTTGATTTTACTACTTCTTGGCACAAATATTTCCTACATGCTCTAACAGTTCCATAAATGTAAGTCTTCTTGATCAACAAGTACTCTGCCAGGGTGACTGAGGTATAATAATCATCAGTGTATCTACCTAACATTTCTTTATATAATTTTACCACACGTGATTCAGTTGCATTTAGATCAGCAATCTTATCACTCGTCCCTACATGAACCTCTAGATTCCCTGTATATCCCTCAGGTGTGCAAACTTTGTACAGTTTTATTCCATATTTGTTAGCTTTCCCTGGAATGTACTTTTTGATGCTTCGTCAACAACAAGTTTGGAGCCAGGGGCCGTACTTATAAAACTCCACAAAGATGCCGTTTTAGTTAGGAAAAAGTACTTAACCTACGAGACTTAAGCGCTAAGAATCTTTCCTATAGTCTGACCGGGCTTAATTTACGGCTATGGGGGTGCGAGGGGAACTCTACAGTACTGCCACGTTTCCCCAAAATGCGATGTGAAATGGAAGTTATTTTTGTACAAGGCATCGCAAATACCATTAATTCAGATATATAAAATTTCGACTTGTGTATATAGATGGCTGAATCAACAGTAACCATCATATGCATAAAAAAAAACTATATAGTACCATACAAACATGGCATACATATTCAACAGTGTTGCTGATATCAACTGTAGTAACTTATAATGGTACTTAGCGTATGTTTAGGGTGTGTAATAACATCAGCGTTACAGATATAAGATAATGAGCATGGAAAAAATAAATAATCTATTATCCAAAGTAAAAAAAAAAATAGTAGAAGTCTTGTGAAAGGCGGCAATATTGATGAACCCAGCCTCACTTTGTAGTACCAGATGTTGCTATAATTATAAGATAAAATGCTCACATTTACTGGCTTTTACAGTAATTTCAAGACATAATCCGTAAGCCAAGCTAATGTGTAGTTTCTATTTTTACAAAATAGTAGGTACAGTTGCGGCCTGTAAACTCCTTGCCAGTCTTAGCCCATATGTTTTCCAGTAGCAATATCTGGCACATCCACACCAGGTGAAGGCTTCTGGTTCCCTTGGATTGGTTAAACTCCCTCAAAAACTAAGCCTTAAAGCTCCACCCACTTGACCCTCCCCTCCTGGTCCATGCCCTGTCCCTCCCCGTGACCTCAGAATGTCACCACCCCATTGTGTGTGTGTGTGTGTGTGTGTGTGTGTGTATTTACCTAATTGTATTTACCTAATTGTAACATACGGGAAAAGAGCTATGCTCGTACTGTCCCGTCTCCATATCTACTAATGTCCAGCTTTTTCTTAAAATCATGAATATTCCTTGCGTTGACCACTTCCACGTCTAAACTATTCCATGCTTCCACCCTTCTATGAGGGAAGCTATATTTTTTCACATCTCTCCTATAAGTGGCCATTTTAGTTTTTCCCATGCCCTCTCGACATTCTTTCATTCCACATACACAGATCTTCCCTATCCATTTTTTCCATGCCAATCATCACTCTGTATATTGCTATCAGGTCTCCCCTTTCTCTTCTGTTTTCCAGGGTCGGAAGTTGCATTCTGTTCAGTCTGTCTTCATAAGTCAAATCTCTTAAGTCAGGCACCATTTTTGTTGCAGCCCTCTGTACTTTCTCTAGTTTCCTTATGTGTTTCTTTAAGTTCGGAGCCCACTGTATTGTTGCATATTCAAGCCTCGGTCTTATCATTGCAGTAATTATTTTCTTCATCATTTCTTCATCTAAATATACGAACGCCACTCTTATGTTCCTCAATAAGTTCAATACTTCTCCAATTATTTTGTTTATATGTCTCTCTGGCGATAGGTCATTGGTAATTGTCACCCCAAGGTCTTTTTCTTCATGACTGGTTTTATGTCTTCATTTCCTATCTTGTACATACTCCTGATTCTTCTTTCACTCTTGCCAAACTCTAATTTCTTGCATTTTGTCGTGTTGAACTCCATTTGCCATGTACAGCTCCATTTCCATATTCTGTCCAAGTCTTCCTGGAGTAGTTCGCAATCTTTGTCACATCTCACTTTTCTTAACAATTTTGCATCGTCTGCAAATAGGCTCACATAACTGGACACCCCATCCACCATGTCATTTATGTAGACCGCGAACATTACTGGTGCCAACACTGATCCCTGTGGAACTCCACTCTCCACCAAGCCCCATTCTGATGGT
>NC_059261.1:240128-257628 GCF_017591435.1 Portunus trituberculatus | reverse complement strand
TGAGGTCACGGGGAGGGACAGGGCATGGACCAGGAGGGGAGGGTCAAGTGGGTGGAGCTTTAAGGCTTAGTTTTTGAGGGAGTTTAACCAATCCAAGGGAATCAGAAGCCTTCACCTGGTGTGGATGTGCCAGATATCGCTACTGGAAAATATATGGGCTAAGACTGGCAAGGAGTTTACAGGCCGCAACTGTACGTCAATACCTAAGTGAAAAAAAAAAAAAAAAGACATTGCGAGCGGCAACTCTTCCACACCCAGCTGGTGGCCTTGACACATTTCTGGTGGCGACGTAACTGACCTCGTGCCACTCACTTCCTTATTGTTCTTTGCACAGACAGTATGGCAGCCCATTCAACCCATTCCTCACATTTACACAGCCAGGCTAAAGAAATGGTCTTCCATATAAGGCAATATTTTCAAGAGGAGAAGGATAAGGGAGCTGTTCTCCATGGCCTGTCAAAGGTTGTGTCTCGCACTGCTGCAGCAACGAAGCTTAGCGAAAGCACAGTAGAAAAAATTTCGAAAGCAGCAAGAGAAAATGAAGAAAATCAACGTCCCCAGTTTAACTCAGCCAAGAAGAGGGAACGTGCAACACCGGTCTCTGATTTCTTTGATAACTTCAATGAAGGAGTCTTGCGAAGGACAGTACTCGGTTTTACGAGAGGAAGGAAATTCCCACCCTGGACAAGATTTATGCAGCTGTTAAATCCGATCTCTCGTATCGTGGCAGCCGTGAAATATTAAGAACAGTACTGAAGAGAATCGGGTTTCGATATGGAAAGGTTGATGGACGAAGATTCCTAATGGAAAAAGATGATGTCACACATGCAAGGTTGATTTTCTTGCACGAAATGAAGAAACACAGAAGTTCAGGAAAAGCATCGTCTACTTGGATGAAACCTGGATTAACCAAAATTACTCAATGTCCAAATGCTGGGTAGACAGCACGGCAGAGAAGGCCACGGGAGTGAGGGTGCCCACGGGGAAGGGTTCCCGCTTGATTTTGCTTCACGCAGGAACGAGAGATGGATTTGTCCCTGGAGCAACCCTCGTTTTCCAAGCAAAGAATGTTGGTGATTACCATGAGCAAATGAATGCGGACACCTTTGAGAAGTGGTTTAAGTCCCAACTACTGCCCAACATTCCATCCTCTTCAGTCATAGTGATGGATAATGCATCCTATCACTCAAGGAAAGTGGATAAGCCACCAACTACTGCAAACAAGAAAGCAGAGATCCAAGAATGGCTGGAGAAGAAGGGTGTTGCAGTGCCAGACGGTCTACTTAAGACTCAACTCCTGCATCTTGTCACTCGCCACACTGCAGCCGCTGACACACAATATGTCATTGATAAGACTGCCTCAGAACATGGGCATAAGGTTGTACGCTTACCCCCCATACCACTGCAACTATAACCCAATAGAACTGATTTGGGCACAGGTTAAAGGGTATGTGGCAAAGAGAAACACCTTTAAGATTGCAGACCTGAAGCCACTCGTCCAGAAGAGTCTCAACAGCATCACGGCAGACAACTGGTAAAATGCTGTGAGACACTCTGAGGGATGATGAACAGAGAGATATGGTGATTGACCATTATCTCGACTCGTTCACAATCACTCTCTCATCTGATGAAGAGTCGTCATAACTCTTTTATGATATACAGAGGAATAAGGACTACTGGGGACACCTCTTTAAAAAAAAAACGCAAAAACACAAATACCTCATGGGTGGTGTGGAAAAATTGTCAAATTTAATTTATATATATATATATATATATATATATATATATATATATATATATATATATATATATATATATATATATATATACAATTATAAATGACTTACTAAAAAATCAAAGGTAAGCAGAGAGAGAGAGAGAGAGAGAGAGAGAGAGAGAGAGAGAGAGAGAGAGAGAGAGAGAGAGAGAGAGAGAGAGTAGTGAAAACGTGGCATCACTGTACAGAGACGCTCGCCCCCCCATGGCCGTAAATTAAGGCTGGTCAGACTATAGCAGGATGCTTTGTTAAGTAACCGTCTTTAGGCGCTTACATCGCTAACCGCTAACATGAGCAGACGTTATGTAATGTTTTTTTGAGGAATTTCGCAAGAAACGGGTGAAAATACGTAAAAATTATATTCTAAATAAAAAACATATTTATCTAGTTAGTTTTCAACAATCACCTCTTCATTTTAACCTTGATAATTGAAGGTATAAATTTACCACCACTGTTGTCATCTTGTCAAAACAACAATCATTTGGCGCCAACATCGACTGCGCACCATGGCTACTCAAGAGACTCAAGACAAGAAGAGGAACAGGAAGACGAACTGGACGCCTTCATCTGGCCCACCTATACAATTCTCGCAAAAATACTCCGGAGCGACTTCTCCACAGCTGGCTGCTCCAAGGAAGCCAGAAATGCTGGAGGAGCAATAGTGCGGAGGTGTCTGCTGTGTCAGACATTCTCCGCACTGAGGAGTGCCAGAAACATTGGCATATTATAAAATCTGAGGCAAGACGGAACACCCGCAAGCAGAGATAAACCATGACTGCCACAGGTAAGAGTTATTAATTTGGGAGCTAATTTTTGTTATATTTGTGTGTGAGTTGCAGCAAGATTTTAATATTTTTGAGCTTGATAGAAATTTCAGTTTCACCCTAACAAAAGATATAATTTATCTTATTATTCCTTTTAAGCACTGAATAGGTAAGGCAATTTCACTTAAAGAAAAGTATTTATTTATGGTTATTTATTTTTTGCAAGGAAGCTTACTAGTAATTTGAGTAAATACTAAGTTTCAGCAGGTCTACTGTTAAGGTCACTTGAGATTTAGATCATGGAACCTAACCACTTTAAGGATTAAATTTCAGTAAACTGTTCCTGTTTTAAGTTTGGAAGCAACAACATTGAAAGTTTTGTACTAGTGATTAATATATTAAAGTGCCAGCCATTTCCTGCATTTTTTTTTTTTTTTTGTGAAGTGGATGCATTTATTGCACACACTAATTATGATGCAGTGTCTACCTCTGACAAATAATATTACTCCAACCACACATCTGAGTTACGTATGTTATGTGAAAACACGTTCTTTATAAATTATTTATTTGTATTTGCAATTCATTAGCAATAAGATTATATTATTCTTTCCAGATGGTGGACCTCCTGCCAACCCTCCTCTCTCCCAGCACAATGAGTTAATCTTTGAGATTTTGGACCCTAAGAATGTCTCTATTCATGGGTGTACCAATAAGGCAAGCATCATTGAATGCACCTTCCTTAACAAAGGATAAGCCAATTGTAGATATAGCAATATTAGGCCATAATGTTGCCTCAAATGTCTGCAATCCAAAATACTCGTTCCCATTTAGTTTACAACTTAGAGTTAAACACAATGGTAAATTTGTTATCTAATGTTGAAAAAATTTCATTTTTTTAAATTCTTTAACCAAACAGCTAAAACAGTAATAAGAAAAGAAAAAAAAACTAATAAAAGTTAACTTAATTCCTATCCCTTCTCTTCCCTCATAAATATGGTGTTGTAGTGGGTGAATGTGTTAATGATAACGAGTCTTAGGGATTTAGTTTCTTAGACATGGGCTTCCTTCAAACAGAATAGGATTTAAGTCAAACACATTGTACCCTTAGCTAGATTTACTGGTTTCTGTTACTTTTGTCCCTAGCAATAAAACCAAAAACATTATCAGCTTAATTTCTGAAGTTAGAACTAATGATGCCAGCAGTGTGCAGGCAGCAGATGATGCTGGGGAAGTGGCAGAGGCAGCCCAACAGAGAGAAGTGGTGACCGAGGCAGTGGGTGTTGAGGAGGAGGCACCTGCCACACCACTTACAGCACCAACAGGGGCCAGACTTGCCTGGTACATCACTGGTGTTTGTGGATGAGGAGGAGATCATCCACCTGCAGAAGAAAAGGAAGCTTGAGCTTGCACTCCTTGAAGAATCTATAATGGCTCAGGAAAGGAAGCAAGAAGAAGAACAGGCTAAGTACATGTACTACACACAAAAACTAGAGTACCTGAAACAAACAAATAAAAAATAGTAATAAAGATATAAATAATGTACTATTTGTTTTGTTTGTAACCAATCAACCAAATATTAGTGTTAACACAAAATTAACTGCAGTTTTTATATGCTCAACCTATTACAATCTACTTACTTCAGGTATGGGAGAGAAAAAAAGAAAAAAAAACTACTTACATGTGAATAACACCAATCTCAGCAGTCATGACACTGGTGTCTCATCACTCATCAATGCTGTAAAAGAAAGACATTGATTTACTGCTTGATGTTGTATCACATATTATATATATATATATATATATATATATATATATATATATATATATATATATATATATATATATATATATATATATATATTGCTTTGCAGATGTTGTGCAGCAATGCACAAACCTCTACAATTTGGCAGACCTTGGATGGAGGACCAACTCGGATCTTACTGTATAGCATGTGAAAAAGTCGCTTCAGCTGTCCGATGCCTCTCAACAACACTGCGGGTTTTCTTGTGGGCCCTGAATTTAATATAGATTTCAATCTTACAATGCAGTATTTGAAATTGGTATGATGCATTAATTTGATTTCTGCAAACATTTAGGTTATGTCATGTATAAGGTTAAGTTAAGATTCATTGTATGATAATGATTTGTGACATGATAGCTTAAACATTATGAAACATAAAAAAAAAAAATCTCTAGTATAACATTGGTTAGGTTAATATATTCACATGAAAACTTAGAATAAAAAAGAAGAAACTCTTAAATATTTGGAAATTTTCATGAAATTTACTTGTTGTATTGGTGATTCAACCAACACACTTTACATAATTATAGCCCTCTGCAGGTTCTACATTTTACTTTATGGAGCATTTCTAGCCCCATTTTACATTATCAGATATTAATGATACGTATACTTTTTTTGGGATCCAGAGGGGCAAAGTTCCCCAGGTTAAACAATGTTAAATTACTTTACCTTATCAGTTGTTCTGGTCAAGTTTCAAAATGTTAAGTTACTCCTTACTGGGGGATGATGTCAACCCAATGAGGAGGTTACAGAATGTTAGGTTAGGTTACTTCATCTTAAGGAGAAATCCAGTAAGGTTGGGGGGAGGGTCAAGATTGTGTGAAACTGCAATAATATTTTCAAAATACCTAATTCATTAATTTAGCACTTTATATTAGTTTATATGAAAAAGTGTAACTATGGTAGGTAAATAATTAGTTTTGTGTGATGTAGGATAATTAATTAGATAACTTTTTATCTAAATTTTACTACTCAGTAGCTTACCTGTTATAAGAAGACTGTGCTCCAGGCTGTGGTCTGAGGTATGGAGTCAGTAGCCACTTCTTGCTGGGATAGTCACTATCTCCCTGTAAGTGACACCCAGCTGGGACGATGCCGTTGTCAAATATAGTGCAGAGTCCACTTTGAACAAGTATTCTTGCATCGTGAACCGATCCCGGCCACTTTGCAACCACATCAATAATGTGGTATCAAGCATCAAACACAAACTGCACGTTGATGCTGTAGTATCTCTTCCTGTTGACAAACTCTACCTTATACTCTCTAGGAGCCACAATCATTACGTGCGTTCCATCAATGCCACCGATCACTTCAGGGAAACCAGCAATCTGCAGAAACTCCTCCTTCCTCCACTGAGTTTCCAGTTGGGTGACTACAAATCTTATGAATTAAGAGAGGATGGCATTGTATCACTGTATCACTGACGATCCTGCTGATGGTCTGTTGTGAGGGCCCCAAGTCATCAGTGCTGCACTGCTGCATCTTTCCTATAGCGAGGTACCGCAGTGAAGATAACTTGCTTCTCGGGGAGAGAGGCCTTGTTCCTTGCAGTTGGTCTCTTCAGCCTTTCCCGCACCAAATTTGTCACGAAAATGATACCAGCAGGATCCTGCCAATACCTCTTCACCAGCTCACGGTCATCTAGCTCATTCAGGACGTCCTTCCTCTCACGAAACGCCAGTCTCTGTCGCAAGTGGTGGGGGTGCGGTTCCTCTCTGGCGGCCATGTTTACTTTTAGGATAAAATCTTAGGAGCGCGTCTTACTACTAAAATATCTCGGGAGGTGTTTTAGCAGTAAGACGCGTTTTTAGAGCTTAAGATGCCGTCTTAAGGATTTAAGACTCGAATTCCGCCATTTTTTGTGATTTAGTACGACTTCTTACCGTTAGGACGTCATCTTAGTGTTTATAAGTACGGGCCCAGGTTTGTACACAGCTTTAAAATTGTTAACAAGCAACTCAATCAGTGATCTGACCTTGTACAATTTATCTTAAGAATTTGGATGACGTGTTGTCTACAAAAAAAAAAAAAAAAAAAAAAAAAAAATCTGTACAGAAGCTCAAATCTTTCTCTTGACATTAGCTTTAGTGCGAAGAGATCATCATATAACATACTTTTACACCGGTAGAGTTGAATTTCAGGCTTTATAACTAATCCTATGTAAATCACAACGCCAAAAAAAAATCTTTATCTTCAGAATTCAGAATTCTATTTCCATTAATACAATGGTTATTCTTTACATTGTTGGCAATTCTTATAATATTGATAAAATATGACATATTAAATCTATCTAATAACGTTAATCAGAAAACAAAATATGATGAGCTAGAAACAAAAAGCTAGAAACAAAGACCAAAAACAAATAAAGTTATCAGCAAATTATTGTCAATCTAAAAATTAAAAACTAAGAAGACGAAGTATAATAAAAAAATAAAATAAAACAAAGGAACAATACATAAAATACCAGAGTAAAAAAAGTGAGTCAAGTAATAAAATCTACAAAATTAAGATATAAAATAAAACCAATAATATATTGAATAAGGCGATTCATATTATGGTCAGAAGTAGAATCATAAGAATTTGAGACATACGCTAAGTGTGATGAATGAATCATACGAACATGGTATTACGAGACTACATCTGAAATTGATTACACAAAAGGTGATTTTTTACACTCCTTTTGAAGTCATTAAGGGAGGTGTGTTTTACCTCACTAGGCAGGGTGTTCCACAGAGTGGGTACAGCCACCTGGAAGGACCTGTTGCCCAAGCAGGTGTTACACCGGGGTACATGGAGTTGTCCTTTTTGTTTGGTATTAACACTTTGGGCATGCATGTCACTTACTGTGGGCAGCGGGAACAACCAATCAGGAGTTATTTTGTTAATCAAGTTGTGTATTATAGTTGCTATTTCAAATTTATATTTTTGGTTGATCTTCAGCCATCCCAGATCTTTTAAGAAAGAAGTGACATGATCACTTTTGGCAGCTCCTCCGAGAGCAACCTTAGCAGCAAAATTTTGTAATTTTTGCACTCGTTCGATCTGAGTACAGTTGGTTGTTCCCCAGATGCCAATACCATAGTATATAATGCTCATGACCAGTAACTGAATTACTGTAATTCTTGTGGTTTTGTTAAAATATTCCCTTAATTTATTGATAAACATTATTTGTGTATCAAACAGTAAATTATCGTCAAAGTGTACGCCCAGGTTCTTTAGGGATTTCCTGGGGATAATCATGTTGCCGTCTACTTCCATGTGTGTGTCAGGTGGAATCTTTGACAAAGTCCCCTTGTCTGATGAAAATATGTTTTTGCTAATTTTATAGTCTCTTCGCTTTTGTGTATCAAATCGTTAATGGCATCTATATTACCCGTGTGGATAAACTGGGTATCGTCGGCATACTGAATTATTTCATAATTTGGTAAAACGCACGAAACGTCATTTACATATATAATAAATAAAATGGGGCCAAGTACTGACCCTTAAGGCACACCATAAGAAACATTAGTTTTGTCTGACATAGTGTTGTTTATGCGCACCGATTGTGTCCTGTCACTGGGGTAGCCTTTTGAGCCAGAAGAGACCTATGTTCAATTTGAGGCACTTACATAGCAATATGGAGTGATAACCAAAACTCAGTAAGAAAAGCCAGAAGATCACCAGTAGAACGACCTTGATGGAAGCCATACTGGCAATCAGATAGAAGATTGTGAAGTGACAGATGTTTAAGAATTTTCCTATTCAGGATAAATTAAAAACTTTAGACAAGTAAGAGATTAAAGCTATAGGACGGTAGTTTGAGGGACTAGTACGGTCACCCTTTTTAGGAACAAGCTGAATGTAGGCAAACTTCCAGCAAGAAGGAAAGGTAGAAGTTGACAGACCTAGTTGAAAGAGTTTGGCCAAGCAAGGTGCAAGCACGGAAACACAGTTTTAGAGAACAATAGGAGGGACTCCATCAGACTCATTAGCCTTCCGAGGGTTTAGACCGAGGGCATGGAAATCTACATTACGAAGAATTTTAATTGAAAACATGAAATAGTCAGAGGGAGGAGGAAAGACAGGGACAAGTCCAGAATCATCCAATATGGAGTTGTTAGAAAAGATCTAAGAGAAGAGTTCAGCTTTAGAGACAGAAGAGATGGCATTGGTGCCATCAAGATGAAAAATAGAGGAGGGAAAGATGACAAGTTAAATTATTGGAGATATTTTTGGGTAGATGACAAAAGTCTCAAGAGGAGTTTGAGTTTGAAAGATTTTGACATTTTCTATTTATAAAGGAGTGTTTGGCAAGTTAAAGAACAGACTGGGCAATACAACCCTGTCCTTGCTGATTCCGAGCTTGTTCCCGAAATGGTGCGAACCACTTCGGGAACAAGCTCAAACGAGTTGACAGCACCATGTCATACAGTTTTGCTAGACAATCGATGATGTTCATGCCTAGGCAGTTCTTGGGCAGTGTTTTGTCACCTTTCCTAAATATTGTAAACGTACGAGCAGTCTGCCAGGTGTAGGATTAAAGCCTGAGGAAAATACTGAGTCGAAGACCATTAGTATAAAATGCGTTCATCGAGCTTGTAAGAACTTAATGATACCTGGACTTATTCCATCTGGTCCACAAGCCTTGTCATACTTTAAACTATGCACTTGTTTACCAACATCATCAATTGTTATGTCATTACCTAGAATTAATAAAGTTATATTTGTCCTGAATTCATTAGGTTTTATACATTTTATACCATGTGGGATATACAAACCTCCATAAAATTCTCTAAATTCTTCATCAGTTGTGCCTTTAGAACAGTTATTTACATAATCACCTTCCTTATACTTGCCTTGTCAATTTATTGTCTGCCGCATGCGCCTATCATCCGTGACACTCAAGAGCTTCTCCCACATACTCACTGTATTGTCCGGTGTCTGGGACACCGGTGCACTCATGCTAGCAATGACACAATCATACAAAATATCAGTCATTTGCATAACAGTTGTATCAATATCAGAATTAAACTGGGGAATATCGAACCGAGAAAGTTCCACAATCTTAGCTGTGATCTCTGTTTACACTTAATACAAAGTGGCATTGTCACCCAAAGAACGGGCTCTCAGATCAAGAGACATTCTATCTATTACTGGAGATGACGTGACAACCATTATGTGGGCGTGGTCTGATGGACGACTTAGGTCATTACTTACACTGAATCTTTCAAAATTGCATAAGATTTTTCAAGAGGCAATACATGCATCCACTTCAGAAATCCATTCATTTCGTTTTCTGTATGTCAAATTACTTTCAAAATGTCTTTCATTAAGATGTAAGTTATTCACTACTACCATATTCTGTTCTATGCACACATTATTCATTATGTTTTTTTTATTCTCACTGGCATAGTTGATCTGATCAGGAATCACAGGGTATGCAAGACTGTCGCCATCAGGAGTACTCATATTACCAAGAGTATTAGGCACAGTACACCCAAAACGACGAATTTAGGTCTCCCATGAGGACACTGCAATTTTCCTCTTTCCCACTTATACTTTTGTTACGACAGTCAGACATTAATGTGTTTTAGGTTAAGATGTAATGGCGTCCTGCAAGCAACGTCTTTGTTGTGGATTATTGTAATGCTCCCAGGACGACTTCTCCTATATATGTATTATTTATCCATTTATTATTTCATTGTATACTATGTTCGTATTTCTTGATTCGTGTGTATATTGTAATAATTATATACTTTTGTATAAAGCGGCTGCTTGTAGACTATTTTAGAGTATCGATGACGTCACTCTTCTATCACCCCTTTGTTAGAGGGAAATTTATGCCGGTGTCGCAGTAAAAAAATGTCGTGAAGCGTTTTGCTCATCTGCGCATGCGTGGGTTGCCTATGTACTGCCAGACGCACGAGGAGTCAGGACAAAATTTACTAAGCATACTGCACATACGTAAGCAACATGTCATACTGCACCATCCTTGTATAGGGATTTAAATACATGTATTTTTCAAATTCTTTCGTCGTATATACATTCCAATAATGTTTAAAACACTCCATATCTCTTAAAAATCCTCGTTGATTCCACTAAGTGAGAACTGTTCGATCGGGGAGAATCATCATGCTTGAGATGGAAATATTTATTTATTCGTGATATTAATGACCTGTTTATATGCCAATCATTTGAATTTTTAATAAACATTTTATTTGACTGTATATACGACGAAAAAAAATTGAAAATACATGTATTTATCCCTGTACATGATGGTGCAGTATGACATGTTGCTCACGCATTCACAGTATGCTTAGAATATCTTGTCCTGACTCCTCGTGCGTCTGGCTGTGCATAGGCCACCCACGCATCGCAGATGAGCAAGACACTCCCGGGACATTTTTTACTGCGACACCGGAACCAATGAGATTGTTTTACAAAGCGAATCCTCTGGAAGGTTTGAAGTGTTTAGCCAATGAGAGCATATATTGCACCATACCATGTGATATAATATTTTCCCTTCGAGACAAAGGCTGGGAACCCAAGCAGGGCAGACCAACGCGGGCTGTCTTTGTGTGTACCGCCACCCACCGCCACGTTGTTCTCCTCGTTCCCTTGTCCCTTGGCTGAATATTTTCCTGTGTTCCTGGTTAGCTAGGGTTCTGTCTCTCTTAGGCACTTTTGTAGTCACTGTGATTAGTGATTTCTGAGAATATTTGGTGTATTGGGTGTTAACCCTGTATTATTTGGTGAGTTTATCTTTTAGCAGTGCATGGGACGCTTGCCTTGCCTTGCCTTTGATGTGTGGAGTTACCAATCTTAATATTTTGGTGTGTTGGTAATTTATATATTATCGAGTGAATCAGCCAGAGGGGAGGACAAGAGTGTGGTGTGGTTATTTACTTACTATCTCTAATAAGGGTTGTCCTTATTTATTTGCTTATTTACTTATAGTTGTGGTCTCATTTAATACTTGATACATCCCTGATAATCCTAATTATTATATTTCTCGGTGTTGAACAGTTATTTCTGTTGTAGATGTAGTTGTGTGTTGACGCCCAGTGAATGGCGCTTATTTTGGTATAGAGCAGCCCCGTTTGTACTTTCTGATTTCTTTCTATTTTGAGGTTGTATATTTTATGATTGTCTTTCTATTATTTCACTGGGTGTAATTTTCACTGCTTTAACTTTCAACGTACCTTAACTTTATCCCTTATTGTGATTAAATTTAGTAGGAAAGCAATAACTAAGGTAGCTACGAGCAGCATCTTTAATGGGCCAAACGTTTCGACATTTCATCTTATGTCATCATCAGTGGTCTAAAATAAAATAAAACGATAAAACAAATATAAGTATAAAAGAATAAAGTAAAAATACAAAGAGAATTACAATGGTAAAAATTCAGACTATCATAAGTGGGTATGCTGACAGAGTATTGTTGAGGGATGGCTTTACTTGGGAAATATATAGGGATTCCAGTATTCTTAAACTGTTTCTATTACAGGTGGCGAGGATACGGAAATGACTGAGATTGGGTTGAACCTTACATGAGAGGCAGTGGTCCCGTATCGCGGAAAACGGGGCGTTGTGTAGCGGGCGCCCTGTTCTGGCAGACTGGCCTAAATGCTCGCTGGCTCGGTTTATAAGTGAGCGCAAGGTGCTACCCACATACTCAGCCTGGCAGCTGGGACAAGTGAAACAATAAACAGCCGACGAGCGTAAGGCAGTTGGCAGAGTGTCCTTAAAAAGGAAAACCCAATCTCAGTTATTTCCGTATCCTCACCACCTGTAATAGAAACAGTTTAAGAATACTGGAATCCCTATATATTTCCCAAGTAAAGCCATCCCTCAACAATACTCTGTCAGCATACCCACTTATGATAGTCTGAATTTTTACCATTGTAATTCTCTTTGTATTTTTACTTTATTCTTTTATACTTATATTTGTTTTATCGTTTTATTTTATTTTAGACCACTGATGATGACATAAGATGAAATGTCGAAACGTTTGGCCCATTAAAGATGCTGCTCGTAGCTACCTTAGTTATTGCTTTCCTACTGAAAATAGGATTTCCCAGAAATCAACCTGTTTTTGATTAAATTTAACTTAGCCTTATTTTTGTGTAAATACATTTTGTTAACGATTTAAATTCTTTTTCCTAAATCTTTCCCTATTAACATTTTTTTAAACTTATCTTACTGATCTTAGCCTTTGCATTAAACTGTTGCACCGAAGCTAGTCTCCCTTCCTTTATTTATCTCAATATTTTGTATTTTAATAAGAGTGATTTAATCCACTAAGTGACAGGTGTCTCACTCATTGTGGGAACCTAGTCAGGCTAACTCTAGGGTTGTAACACTTTTTTTTAATGGATATTACTAAAACTATTTGGATTAAAATATTGAGTCGATAGCTGGCACATAAACAAACCGTATGAGCACAGTGTTCAACACAGATAGCTTGAGCCAAATATGGTCCTTCACCTCAAAGTCTATGCTCATTACAGTAGCTTACAGACAGCGCTTCACAAGAATTACTGTGCCACTTCTATGTCCATCTATGCGTCCAGTGTTTCTATAACAAATACAACACAGTAGGGACATACACTCATTAGTCTTCACTTCATTCAGCCCTATCACATCATCATTCTCTATCAATAAAGTTCTGTACGTAGGAATTTTCTAATTTTGTCCGAATTCCGTTAATGTTCCACGATAAGATCGAGACAACATTCTTTTGTGGTCATTATGAAAAGGGGTTGGTCGCCAGCTGTCAATGACTACCCCATCACGATATAGTTTCCTTTCCTTCCTGTTCAGTCTGATGGCACAGCTGGTATTCTCGGGTTTGGCCTTTGCAGTTTCGCAGACATTTCCACTCCTGTAGAGATGGGTCTTTCTTCACATATACCCTGTCGTAGGGGACGCCACTCTTCTTTACTTTCTTTGTATTTCCAAGAATGCCCCGTAGCTGCCTCGACTAATATGAGCCACTCACGTTCCCTCCGGCACCGCACGCTCCAACCTTTGGCAGGACTGGATGTTTACGGGCTCATCCAGTTTACTCAAAATCTTGCGTAGTTTACCGTCATCCGTTGTCTCACCATCTAAACTCTCGCTCCCATCAAGGACACCGAGGACGACCGACTTTGTTCCTCTTTCTCGTCTGTCGATAGACAAAGGAAGGTTAACTATCTAGCGATGACCTCCACTTGCTTATCTATCTGTTCTTGCATGAGCGATAGCTTTTTGTTGATGGTTTTCTCCGGTAATGTTATTTTCCTCGTCAAGTCTACTAACTCTGTAGTGATTTCATCTAACTTTCTGTAGCTGCAGGTTTGTCTCCCATATGTCATTCCTTGATGCAATTATGCAGTTTACTAAGACATCCTTACTTAATCCATACAGCTGCTGTTTCTCCATCTGCCACAAATCCGTCAGTGACGAGTCATGTCCTAGGAGCTCATTTCTCAGTGTTGAGTTAGTACCAGCTGACCGTAAGTATCCTGTGTACAGTATGGATATGACGGGCAGTGTGGACATAAGTAGCAGGTGATGACTGGGTATATGACCTCACGATACACATCTAGATAGCTTCTCCGTTGTCATAGTAACTAGTGACGTCACAAGCCTTTAGTGCGCATGCGCGGAACTGATTTGTCTGGTATATGGAAGGGTTAGCCCAGGTATTCAGATTTTCAAAGGCAAAATGCAACAAAATCCATAAACATTCTAAAACTCAATCTCACTCAGCTTGTTCTTACTGAATTCATAGACCAGTGCTCGGTATAGGGCGGTACAGAAGTCCTTAATTAAATCGCCAATAATGTGGAAAATACAACGGACATGCAGCCAGCTGTTATTTTGGAAATCGCGGCGCCCCCCCCCTCCCAACACACACTGCATGGGTTCTCAATCTAGGGTTCGCGAACCTCCAGGGGTTCACAAGAAGATTTCCAGGGGTACTTAGATGGCTGATTTAATGATACATCCTTTGCAGAATACCTTTACCTATTGAGTTGTGTCAGTCACTAAATTAATATTCTGTTCGATTTGAAATTACTAGGGGTTCGGGTAGATGGTCTTATAACTCATAAGGTTCTTAAAGAGAGAAAGGTTGAGAATCCCTGCTGTAATGGTTTGTGCGCTGGGCCCACATTCTGCAAGATAAATAGTTATTCCATACTATTCATCTTGACACTCTGAGAGACCCTGGATTTGATTCCAGGGCGGAGAGGAGAAAAACGAGCTTTCTCTACCAATTACCGTGTGTGTTTCACTGTTTGATCTGCTGCAGTCTCTGACGAGACAGCCAGAAGTTATCCTACGGAACGAGCTCAGAGCTCATTATTTCCGATCTTCGGATAGGCCTGAGACCAGGCACACACCACACACCGGGACAACGAGGTCACAACTCCTCAATTTACATCCCGTACCTACTCACTGCTAGGTGAACAGGGACTACACGTGAAAGGAGACACACCCAAATTTCTCCACCCGGCCGGGGAATCGAACCCCGGTCCTCTGGCTTGTGAAGCCAGCGCTCTAATCACTGAGCTACCGTGTGTGTGTGTGTGTGTGTGTGTGTGTGTTTTCATATTTTCCTTTCTGTTTTATTTGTTTGGTCTTCAGCTTCATCTGTTCTGTCCTTGCCTCCTGCTAAGTATATAGTTTATCGTAGATGTAGAATAGTGAACAAGTGACCTCGTCACAATTCACAAGGCCTACTGTTGTGGATGCTAGGTGATATTCACTAATAGACTGATCAGAACAGATTATTTTATTTTGGGTATAGTCGACAGGATTACATTCTATATTTTAGTATGAAATGAGTGACATGATTTATATGCGAGGTGTTCTTGTATCATGTGTGTACTTGTGAATTGTCAGTGTAGAAAGTAATATAAATATAAATAAGTGCATGTGTGTACAGCTTAATGAGTGATTGTAGTACTGTAATATATATATATATATATATATATATATATATATATATATATATATATATATATATATATATATATATATTCAGGAGGAGGTAGTAGGCACCTACCGAAACAATAACTTACTCCCAGTGAGATCTAATAGCACTAGTTTAGGAGGTGCTGTGAACCTTCCATTAAAGCTAGTTGTGTTCTCGTTGTATGTTTCCCTTTGTGTCTCACAACTCAAGGGGGTAGTCACAGCCTACCCTCTAAAGACAGCTCTCCTTCTTCACACAAAACTACATGCACTTACCACACATACACCCTTCACTCCAAATCAAAATTTAAAAGAAAAATGGGACCCAAAATAAACAACGCCTCGGAGTCCCCCTCTGGGGAGGGGACCAAAAATGTCTCCAGGTCGGACACCTCTCCTGTTGAAGACCACAAATGCCTTGACACCTCCCTCAACTTTTTCTACATTAATTTCTGCAACATTTGCGGTCTTAAATCTAATTTTCAATCTGTGGAACACCACCTCTCCTATACTAAACCTCATCTTCTTTTCCTCACCGAAACGCAGCTGTCTGAGGCAACAGACAATAGCCCCTTCTCTGTTCCCTCCTACTTTCTCTATTCTCATTTTTCATTCCAAAGCTGGATGTTGCGTCTATGTACTTAACTTGCTCTCGTGCCCACGCTCTTGAGTCTTCCGAATTTTCCACCATCTGGCTACGACTTAACAGTCACTCTCAAACTAAATTCATCTGTGCTGTTTATCTCTCCCCTAACTCTTCTGACTATAGTAATTTCTTCGACTACTTAACTTCTAAAGTGGAGCACATTCTGTCCCTCTACCCTTTCGCTGAGATTTCCATTCTTGGAGATTTCAATGTTCACCACCAGCTCTGGATTTCCTCTCCATTCACTGACCACCCTGGTGAACTAGCCTTCAACTTTGCTATCCTCCATGACCCTACTCGTATTCCTGACCGTCTTGGAGACACGCCCAACATTCTTGATATCTTCCTCACCTCTAACCCTTCTGCTTATGCTGTTACCCTTTCATCTCCATTGGGCTCCTCCGATCACAATCTCATTTCTGTATCTTGTCCTATTTTTCCAATCCATCCGCAGGATCCCCCAAAGCGAAGGTGCCTCTGGCGTTTTGCCTCTGCCAGTTGGGGGGACCTGAGGAGGTATTATGCTGATTTTCCCTGGAATGATTATTGCTTCCGTGTCAGAGACCCATCTCTTTGTGCTGAACGCATAACAGAGGTGTTAGTATCTGGCATGGAGGCGTACATTCCTCATTCTTTTCTCAACCTAAACCTTCTAAACCTTGGTTTAACTCAGCCTGTTCTCGTGCTATACATGATAGAGAGGTTGCCCACAAAAGGTACTTGAGCCTTCCATCTCCTGAATCTCATGCACTTTATATCTCTGCCCGGAATCATGCCAAGTCTGTTCTTCAACTTGCCAAACACTCTTTCATAAATAGAAAATGTCAAAATCTTTCAAACTCAAACTCTCCTCGTGACTTCTGTCATCTAGCCAAAAACATCTCAAATAACTTCACTTCTTCGTCTCTCCCTCCTTTATTTCATCCTGATGGCACCACTGCCATCTCTTCTGTCTCTAAAGCTGAACTCTTTTCTCAAACCTTTGCTCACAACTCCACCTTGGACGATTCTGGGCTTGTCCTCCCTCTGACTATTTTATGTCTACAATAAAAATTCTTCGTAATGATGTTTTCCATGCCCTTGCTGGCCTAAACCCTCAGAAGGCTTATGGACCTGATGGGGTCCCTCCTATTGTTCTCAAAAACTGTGCTTCTGTGATTGCACCTTGCCTGGCCAAACTCTTCTAACTTTGTCTATCGACTTCTACCTTTTCTTCCTGCTGGAAGTTCGCCTACATTCAGCCTGTTCCTAAAAAGGGTGACCGTTCTAACCCCTCAAACTATCGTCCTATAGCTTTAATCTCTTGCTTGTCTAAAGTTTTGAATCTATCCTGAATAGGAAGATTCTCAAACATCTGTCACTTCACAATCTTCTGTCTGATCGCCAGTATGGCTTCCGTCAAGGTCGCTCTACTGGTGATCTTCTGGCTTTCCTTACTGAGTCTTGGTCATCCTCTTTTAGAGATTTCGGTGAAACTTTTGCTGTTGCGTTAGACATATCAAAAGCTTTTGATAGAGTCTGGCATAAAGCTTTGATTTCAAAACTGCCCTCTTACGGCTTCTATC
>NC_059261.1:215128-235128 GCF_017591435.1 Portunus trituberculatus | reverse complement strand
GTCGAGGTCACCTACCTTCTTCTCTGTAACATAGGGGCCACTATAACAGGCAGCAAGCGGCTGGCCCTGAAGTGGTAACAGCACGAGCACTTCATCTCCAGGGCAAAACTCCGATACTCGGCCCTTCGGTCATAATACCCCTTCATACTCTGCTGGGCCTTACACAGGTGGGCCTGCGCCACCTCTAATGCCTTGGCTAATCTCTCGACTGCTCATGAGGCTCTTAAGCAGTGAGACAGGGCGCTCAGGCGACGGCTGACACCAAGCCTCCCGAACAACGTCGAGCGGTCCACGCACTCGGTGTCCAAACACTAGCTGATTGGGTGAGAAACCCAAGGACTCAGTGGGCGCTTCTCTCACCGCAAATAAGACAAAGGGACACCCTCGTCCCAATCCTTATCTCTCTCCATGCAGAAACTCTTGAGCATGGTCTTGAGAGTTTGATGATGTCTCTCCAGGGCTCCCTGAGACTGCGGATGATAAGCACTGGACACAATATGCTTGATCCCCCACGCAGTCATCGTATCTTAAACAACTTTGAAGTAAAGTTGGTCCCCTGATCGGACTGCAGCTCTGCTGGCAATCCAAAGTGTGTAAAGAAGGTTAACAAAGCCTTCAGCACCACCTTAGAGTGAGTGCTTCTCAGGGAATTGCTTCAGGGTACCGCGTGGTAACATCCATTATGGTCAACAAATACTTGTGACCAGCCCTGGTAGTAGGCAGAGGACCTACTATATCAATCAAAACCCTCGTGAAGGGAGGATCAACAGCAGGGATGGGGTGGAGTGGCGCCACAGGGGGTGTCTGATTAGGCTTGCCCACCACTTGACAAGTGTGGCAGCACTTAAGAATCGTGGCTACTTCTCCAGACATGCTGGGCCACCAAAAATTGCGACGCAGGCGAGCGACGGTCTTTCGGATGCCCAGGTGTCCAGCCATGGGCCCCTCATGTGCCAACAGCACAAGTGCCTCACGCAGCTTATGCGGCACAACTACTTGCAGTAGTTCACCACCGTCACTCTCCTGCCATCTACGACACAACACCCCTTGATGCAAAACAAACTCCTCCCTGCCCTCCAACTCCTCACTTCCCTCACCCACTCGAGCAAAGAAGGAGGCCAACGCCGGGTCCTCCTGCTGCCTACGAATGAGCTCTGCAGGCTCTAGCTGGGTAAGAGAAAGGGGGACTATAGGGTCATGGGGTTGAGGCAACGCTGCAACCCTACGTCCCACACGGCATCGAGGACGGAGAGCTGGCCCAGGCTGCTCCGCTCCTGCCATGTGATCCGGTGAGTCCTCAGAAGGATCATCACCACCAGCCAGGCAGTCACCAGGCAAGGGAACAGCTCGCTCCCTGCCTCCACGATGCTCCACAGGGGGAGAAACTTCCAACTCCCCGCAGAACTGGAAGTCTCCCACCCTGGGCGCCAACTTCCAACAAACTGCCTGACTTATCATGCTGGGGCCTGTGCTGAACATCAGAGCCCTCAGCCTCCACACCAGGAAGCAACTCAGCACGAGTGCTCCTCCGGAGTGCTCTGCAGAGTGAGGATAACCATCAAACAACTCAGCTACACCCAACACTCCGTCCTCACTCTCAGCAACAACTCCCAAAGCCGAGTCCGGTGCATTAACAAGTGACTCCACGCCGTCACCGTCAGCCTCTACACCAGAACTCAATGGTGAGCCCAACACTGGCTCCACCACATCAGCACTGCTACTCCCATCTGGAGTCAATCCCACCTGGCTGCTAGCAGCCTCCTGGGTAGTAACAGGCTCTCTCTCAGCCCGGCGGGCCTGAGAGCGGGTAACAACATTTACAGAGTCTTGCACCACTGGCCCAGACTCTTCAGCAACCTCATCCTCATCAGAGGTTGGGATCCATACACGACCACCAGCCAAATCATTCCCAAGCAGGAAGTCCACTCCTGCGACTGGCAGTTCGTCTGCCACTGCTACCTGAGCCGTAGCAGTGACAAGAGGACATGACAGCGTCACCTCAGCCGTCACGAACTCCTCCACAGTGTTAAGTCCACGACACAACACTGCCTTGCTAGATGTCACCTTCCTACCAGTGACATTTCGGCACACTGACTGCTGTGCTCCCGTATCACGCAGTACAGTGACGGGATACTTTGTGCCATCAATCTCAACCGTGCCTCCACACAGGAAAGGACGGCACCAGTCAAGCTCACTATTCTTAGGTGTGGGCGAGGCAACAGGGGGAGGGACAGGTGGGCCAACTTGCTCTCCCTCTTCCAAACACGACTCAGGCACACGCCGTGCCTCCTCACTTCTAAAGCCTGAAGGAGCAGTCAACTCACCACCACAAACTTGGTCTGGCTACACCAACAAGGCAACTGGTTTCTGCGAGGACTTGGGAGTTTCAGCTGTTACTAACTTTGGGCAATTGAACTTAAAATGCCCTTTTCCTCGGCAGTGATAGCACGTAGGCTGGTAATCAGCCGTCCCATCCTTCGCAGAAGTAGGAGGGATGGGTGCCTGGGGCTTTCCAAAACTCATCTTACTGCCGAATCCAGTATATCGCCTAAAATGGCCTGGAGAGCCCGAGAAAGAACTGCCACCACTCCCTGGGCCTCCCTTAGGACCACCTTCCTTACGACTCCAACTCCCAGGCTGCTGCACAGGACGGTGGGCCAACATATAATCATCAGCCTATGTAGCAGCCTCCTTCAAAGTCCTAAACCTCTTCTCCCTCAACAGAGGTACCAGCTCCTTATCAGCAATATCAATGAACTGCTCCATAACTACTAACTCCTTCAAAGCCTCGAGAGAGTCAACACCCTCGCTTGCAATCCACCTCTCAAACACTTGCTCCAGTGAACGAGCACACTCGAGGTAGGAGTCACTTGCTCGCTTCCTCTTTCCTTTGAATTGCAAGCTATAGGCTTCTGGTCGCAGTTCATATGCCCGCAAGATGTCAGCCTTAAACTCCTCATAATCATCCAGATCATCAGCTGACATTTAATCATAAACTTCCAAGGCTTTCCCTTGAGTTTATTCGCGACCAAGCCTACCCATCTCTCTCGAGACCAAGCAAACTCCTTGGCTTTCCTCTCAAAGCGAACAAACCATTCAGCCACTTTAGCCTCATCAAACTCAGGTACTAGCTGGAGACTTTGAACTAAAGTACGCTCTACACTCTGTTCTCCTCCTCCTACACTACCAACAACTCCAGGCGTACTTACTGCATGGCGAGTTCTCTCCCACTCCAACTTTCTATCTTTATATGCCCTTTCTCTCTCCATCTCCAATCTCATCATCTCCATCTCTCTAGCCTCCTTCTCTGCTGCCTCTGAATGTCTCGTCTTTCCTATGCAGGGCTAATATATCCCACATCACCTTCACTGGGACCGCCACGTCCGTTATCATGAAACATACGTGCGTCCTCACTGACCCCTCGCGCGGCCACCGACTCATCATACCCGCGTGGTGAGTCACCGCTGGCCTCCACTGGTGAGGTGAAAAGGCCAGTAACTCCCTCCATGGTGCTCACAGGGACTCGTTCTCACAAAATATAAAATAATATAAGTAATAATACCCCACAATACCACTACACACTATAAAGCACTTGGTTTATCCTGGTGAGCTCGCCACTTTTGTTACGGCCACGGCCGCGGTTAACTGCTACAGCTCACTAGAGTGTTATCCTGGCACGATCGCCAGTTTGTTACGGTCAGTACAGTGGGGAATATAACACTCCACAGAGTCCCCACTACTATAAATCACAGCAGCCGTAACACTCAGGTTCTTTCAAGGTCGCCAACAGTTTATACCTTCCCCCACTGTAAGGGAATCTCCTTAGCAACTCCTTCTCCTCCTGTACCCAACCAAGTAGAATTTATAAATGGTAGATGTTATGGGTAACAGGGCGAGGCCTTAATACCCCCTAGAGAAACCGCCCACAAGGACAATTCCACCCACTTCTCTATGAAGTATTAATGCCTCTCCACACGCCTTGCCCACAGACTGTGATAAATCACAGACTGGGACAACACGCGCAATATATTACTATACTATCTATACTACGACAAGTGCTTCCTAACACCTGTCAGACTGACACCCCTAGGCTACGACTACTACAATATATGATGTGTACAGCACATCCGGTGGTGTACACACAAGCCCAGACACCACCTACGGGTGACAACAGCCACACAGAGTCCAGATACTCATCACAGACAAGTCTGACAAACGAGATCTACGCAGCATTGGCCTACAGCATGAAGCCTCTCAGCTTTCAATAGTGTGCGTGGCTACAACCACTACAATACAGTGTACTACTGAAACTATACAGAAGATGGTGGGGGCACACAGCTGCCCACCAAACCCCACTGCCACCACAACGACAAACAGGACGAGAAAATAACGCGTCCTTTCGCGTCGCCACACCCGAGTGGAGGAAAGCACGAGAAATGCAGCCGAACTAACTACACTTCTCCTAGAGCAACAAGCCCGTTGCTCTAACAGTCACGGTCTACCCAGTAGCAAGCCAGCTACTTAACAGGAGGGCACAACTCCTAGACCGATAACTAGTGAGTACTTCTTAACACACAGCCCAGCAAACGTTTCTTCCTGTGCCCCAAGCGCACGTGTTACCTCAGCTGAAGACTGGCTGGTACTATAAGCAGTATACTACTGATACTACACAACAGATGATGGGGGCACACAGCCGACAACCAAAACACACTGGTGACTACAGCCACAACGGGTCGAAACAATAACACGTCTCTCCGCGTCGCCACACCCGAGTGGACGAACGCACGAAAGGAAATGCAGCCCCAACCGGCCACACTTCCCTCAGGACAACAAGCCCGTTGTCCTACACAGCCACGGGCTACCGAGGAAAAGGCCAGCTACTCAAGGGAGGGCACAACTCCCAGACCGATGACTAATGAGTACCTCGAAAAGCCCAGCCAACACGTGTCTCTCTCACTGTGCCAGACCGACGAGAGTGGTGTCTATCTCCGCTGAAGGCTAACTTGGTACTGAGTCGCTCGCCAGACAACGAGAAACAGGGAGAGGGAGGCGGGTTGTCTATTCAACAGAACAGCCCAAAGGGCCCGCACTGGGTGGCGTCACACATACTCATATAATAATAATTAAATAAAGGGGAAATAATGCGGTGTCCTCACAATATATATATATATATATATATATATATATATATATATATATATATATATATATATATATATATATATATATAGAGAGAGAGAGAGAGAGAGAGAGAGAGATATATATATATATATATATATATATATATATATATATATATATATATATAGAGAGAGAGAGAGAGAGAGAGATATATATATATATATATATATATATATATATATATATATATATATATATATATATATATATATATATATATATATATATATATATATATATATATATATATATATATATATATATATATATATATATCTCTCTCTCTCTCTATATATATATATATATATATATATATATATATATATATATATATATATATATATATATATATATATATATATATATATATATATATATATAGAGAGAGAGAGAGAGAGAGAGAGAGAGAGATATATATATATATATATATATATATATATATATATATATATATATATATATATATATATATATATATATATATATATATATATATATATATATATATATATATATATATATATATATATATATATATATATATATATATATATATATATATATATATATATATATATATATATATATTCTTCAACTTGTCAAACACTCTTTCCTAAATAGAAAATGTCAAAACTTTCAAACTCAAACTCTCCTCGTGACTTCTGGCATTTAGCCAAAAACATCTCAAATAATTTCACTTCTTCATCTTTCCCTCCTTTATTTCATCCTGATGGCACCACTGCCATCTCTTCTGTCCCTAAAGCTGAACTCTTTTCTCAAACTTTTGCTCACAACTCCACCTTGGACGATTCTGGGCTTGCCCCTCCCTCTCCTCCTCCCTCTGACTATTTCATGTCTACAATAAAAATTCTTCGTAAGGCTTCGGAAGGCTTATGGACCTGATGGGGTCCCTCCTTTTATTCTCAAAAACTGTACTTCTGTGTTTGCACCTAGCCTGGCCAAACTCTTCCAACTTTGTCTATCGACTTGTACATTTCCTTCCTGTTGGAAGTTCGACTACATTCAGCCTGTTCCTAAAAAGGGTGACCGTTCTAACCCCTCAAACTACCGTCCTATAGCTTTAATCTCTTGCTTGTCCAATGTTTTTTTATCTATCCTGAATAGGAAGATTTTCAAACATCTGTCACTTCACAATCTTCTGTCTGATCGTCAGTATGACTTCCGTCAAGGTCGCTCTACTGGTTATCTTCTGGCTTTCCTTACTGAGTCTTGGTCATCCTCTTTTAGAGATTACGGTGAAACTTTTGCTGTTGCGTTACACATATCAAAAGCTTTTGATACAGTCTGGCATAAAGCTTTGATTTCAAAACTGCCCTCCTACGGCTTCTATCCTTCTCCTGCAACTTTATCTCAAGTTTCCTTTCCGACCGCTCTATTGCTGCTGTGGCAGTCGGCTACTGTTCTTCTCCTAATCCTATTAATAGTGGTATTCCTTAGGGTTCTGTCCTGTCACCCACTCTCTTTCTATTATTCATTAATGACCTTCTTAACCAAACTCCTTGCCCTATCCGCTCCTACGCTGATGATACCACCCTACATCTTTCCACGTTCTTTCAGAGACGTCCAACCCTTCAGGAAATCAATAGATCACGCGGGGACGCCACGGAACGCCTGACTTCCGATCTTTCTAAGATTTCTGATTGGGGCAGAGAAAATCTAGTGGTTTTCAATGCCTAAAAAACTCAATTCCTACATCTATCAACTCGACACAACCTTCCAGACAACTATCCCCTCTTCTTCAATGACACTCAACTGTCTCCCTCTTCCACAATGAATATCCTCGGTCTGTCCTTTGCTCATAATCTTAACTGGAAACTTCACATCTCATCTCTTGCTAAAACAGCTTCTATGAAGTTAGGTGTTCTGAGGCGTCTCCGACAGTTTTTCTCGCCTCCCAACTGCCTACTCTGTATAAGGGCTTTATCCGTCCCTGTATGGAGTACTCTTCGCATGTTTGGGGGTGTTCCATTCACACAGCTTTGCTTGATAGGGTGGAATCGAAAGCTCTTTGTCTCATCAACTCCCCTCCTCTGACTAACTTTCTTTAGTCTCTTTCTTACCGCCGAAATGTTGCATCCCTTTCTATATTTTATCGCTATTTTCATGGTAACTGTTCTACTAATCTTGCTAACTATATGCCTCCCCTCCTCCTGCGGCCCCGCTGCACAAGGCTTTCTTCTTCCTCTCATCCCTATTCTGTCCAACTCTCTAATACAAGAGTTAACCAGTACGCTCAATCATTCATCCCTTTCACTGGTAAACTCTGGAACTCCCTCCCTGCATCTGTATTTCCGAATTCCTACAACTTGGCTTCTTTTAAGAGGGAGGTATCGAGGCGTTTGCTCTCCTAATTCTGGCTGACGGTTTTGGCAGCCAGCGCTCAAGTGGGCCTTTTTCTAACTTTCCTTCTTTTTGCCCTTGGCTGGCCCTCTTCCCTACGTAAAAAAAAAAAAATAAATAAATAAAATATATATATATATATATATATATATATATATATATATATATATATATATATATATATATATATATATATATATATATATATATATATATATATATATATATATATATATATATATATATATATATATATATATATATATATATATATATATATATATATATATATATATATATATATATATATATATATATATATATATATATATATATATATATATATATATATATATATATATATATATATATATATATATATATATATATATATATATATATATATATATATATATATATATATATATATATATATATATATATATATATATATATATATATATATATATATATATATATAATAGGAGAAAACAATACAAGCTGGCAGAACCTAATTGAAACAGTAGTCAATACATACAAAGATCCAGAGGTTTTCTGGAAAAAAATCAAAGTCATAACCGGTAACAGCACTTTAGACCCTCACTACTTACTAGATAACAACAACACTAAAATATACTCCACAAAAATGTAAAGAGGAAATTCACCGTAGATACTGGACACAAATATTCATTGAAAGGCAGGAAGAAGAGGGAAATAATAACGAAATCAATAACTACCTACAGAACAACTTACAAAGGATTACTCCATTTGACAAATCAGGTACCACACGCCTAGGCACCAATTTCACAGATGACAGATTCACACTTCAGGAAGTCAAACAAATAATAATAATAAAAAAAAAAATCATGCCCATGAAAGAGTGGGATCAATAAAACAATATTAAAACAATTACCAGAAGCAGCCCTCAACAGACTCACCTCCATATTCAACACTACGTTGTCAGCAGGCTACTTCCCAGATAAGTGGAAAAAAGCAGTTATGAGACTTATACCTAAACAAGACAAAACACCATACAAAGCGGAAAACTACAGACCCATTTCTTTACTAGAGGTTCCAGGGAAAATAATGGAAGGACTAATCAATAGAAGACTAAGACTACACCTGCAAATTAACAATAACTATAATGAAAACCAATTCGGATTCAGGGAAGGTCGTGGCACAACTCATGCTCTCGCAATAATCACAAAAAAGATCGCACAGAATAAAGCTGATTCAGGACAATGCCAGGTAATCTTAAGATACGTATCCAAAGCGTTCGACAGTGTTCGGCATTCTGGACAAAAAATATAAAATACTTCAGTTACAGCTACCTATAACAATAGAAAAATTGCTATGTAACTTCTTAGATGAGAGAATACACAATTTACACAAATGACTTAGAGCAGTCCACTAGAAATCTTAACATAAGCTACGCAGACGATATAACACAGGTAGTAGGCTATCAGGGCAGGTCCAAGAACATGATGAATATACAAACAGAGAGAGAAATAAAGAGAGTTAACACATTCGAAAAATCCTGGAAAATAGAAACTAATTTAGCAAAATTTACACCACTACACCTAGGAGCAAAAGACACCTACCCACTGAACATAGACGAAGACATTATAGATTTTAAAACTGTGGGAAAATGCTTAGGTTTGACAATAACTACAAACGGATACTATAAACATGTGCAAGACAGGACAAACAAAGCGTTAGCAGCACTTAAAAAGCTATACAGTTTCAACCAGATGCCAGAAAAAATCAAGGTACACCTAGTGAAAGCATTAGTTCTTCCAATACTGGAGTACCCACCAATCCTAACTCACGCACTAAGTAAAGCACAAATAAACAAACTACAGAAAACACAGAACAAAGCCCTTAGATTCGCTACAAATCAAAGACCCCCATACACAATGACAACGATACAAATTCACGAGCACATACAAATTACACCAATAAATATCAGACTACATGAAAAAGCAAAGAAAATATGGGACATACTGGAGAGCATAGAATACCAACCGTTGATACGCATGAAAAAAACTAGAGAATATATCAACCATTATCACAAAAACTTTCCAAGTAGCCTAAACCTCTATAATACACAAACAGAACCTATCTATAAATAACACAACACTTCTGGGAAAACACTTACCTTACGCTCCTGTTCCAAAATGAGACGATAAATCAGCTCCTCTGCGCTAGCACTGCACTAACTCTCTACAACCTACAACTAGAATTTAATTATAAATAATGAAACACTCACCTGTGATACCACTTACCTGACGCTCCTGCGTTACTTAACAACTCTCCAGCACTTACCTGAACAGGAAAAATAACATCAACATACGGTTGGTTTGAGTAACGTAAATAGAATAACAAGACGTAGCTTGAGTTCCACTCCCTCTGCTTCGCGCCCTGAGTCGCCGGGAGAAGGGTTTTGCCAAACACGGTGTGAGGAGCAGGGTGGCTCCCCGTGGGCAGCTCTCTTTCTCGGTGAGGGATGGTGGCCACCAGCTCTGTCTGCGGATAACTGGCAGCGGAGAGAGGAGAGAACGGTGTCTCAAGGCTTGCGGCTTGGTTAATCTTAACTTATACTTGTAAGATCCAACTCTAAATCATAAATATATTCAGGGGAAATAAATTTTAAAGTATGAAATTGGTATGTAGAATTGATACGTACAAACACTTATTGAAATAAAAAGGTAAGCAGTCTTGTTGATAGGGAATGTTGAAATTATAGCTGGGTTCTGCTTGCAGAAAAAAAAAAAAAAAATATGTATGTATAATATATGTGCAAGTATGTGTATTTGTGTGTATGTAAACTAGCTTCTCCACGCTAGTACTGCACTAACTCTTTACAACCTACAACCAGAACCTAATCATAAATATTGAAACACTTACCTGTGATAACACTTACCTGACGCTCCTGCATTCTTAACAACTCTCCAGCACTTATCTGAAAAGGAAAATAACATTAACATACGTTCGGTTTGAGTGACGAAGATAGAATAACAAGTCGTAGCTTGAGTTCCTCTCCCTCTGCTCCGCGCCCTGAGTCGCCGGGAGAAGGGTGTTGCCAAACGCGGTGTGAGGAGCAGGGTGGCTCCCCGTGTAGTCTGGTAGCTGGGTGGCTCAACCTTGCAAAAATACCCCCCAAGCAGGTTATGATTGATTTTGGTAGAGGAAGTTATGTAGAATCAGAATCTGAATGATGCCAAGCTGGCATCATTGAGGAAATTGAGAAATTCAAGATGGCGTCCAAGATGGCCGCCGCAAGGATCCAAAATCTTTAAATGGCTGTCATTTCGTCATTTTTTGGCCAATTTTATATTGTAACATATCAATTCTAAGGTTTTTGGGGTCAAGGAATTCAATGTTAGCAATAAAAAAGATTGCAGATCCTCAAATTATTGAGCTATCAACTTTTTCAATTAATAAAATGATAATTCTGTTCGAACAAAATTTATCTGACAGCATTTAGAAATTCAGAAAACTACAATGACACTTTTTTAGTGAGCAAACACATTCTAAATTTGCAGTCACTTTGTTGGTGTAACTAAAGAACCATGAAGTCATTCATTTTAAGGGAGAGAGTCCTCATTTTCACTCTCTGTGTCGTCGTCTTCGTCATCGGTGTCATCCAAAGCGGCATCCTGGAGGGCTTTGTTAAGAGGATTGCAACAGTTTAGACTGGAGTCGACACTGCAATTGCAGAAGGTACTGCAAGCAATATCATTTTTGCGGCACAAGCACCTCCTAGTGGAACATACGTCTGTTGATGAATGACAGCTGCAGCACAAAAGGTTCAGTACTCTGTCGGGAGCAGCCATTGTGTCGGGTGGAAGTGGAATTGGGAGAAGAGTTTGGCTGTCATGGTCTGGTTTCCACCCAAAATCCGAGGCAGCCAAAGCTGGGGGATCAGACTGCAGTGCTGCTTTCCATAGAGATGCTTGATATTGGGCTCTCTTGATATGCAAAGCAAATGCTCTGGAGCTGGGTGGAAGGGTCGCTAGTTTGAATTTCCGAGATTTGCTTTTTGCGGTTTTGTGCTGCCACATGCTGTAGCGAACCTCTGACATCGAGCCAGTTGCCTTGCTGCCGTAGCATTTAGCAATGAATGCAACAGCTTGCTTTTCCAAGTCCTTTTCATCTGTTTCGCTGTCTCCAAGCAAAGGAGGATGATGCCCGTGTTTGAGGACTTTCAATGCTTTGACTTTCCCTATTCCATACAGTGTACTCACTGTATCACAGCCAGTTAGGGCATGCAGCGGAAGTAGATACTTGGCTATTTCTGCATGCTGGTTTGCTGTCGCACCAATGTCTATGGCATTCCTTGACGGACGGGTTGGAACCAAGAAAATATTGTTACAGAGACCTTCAGATGCAACAAAATGAACCAACAGGACAAAGACATCTGTGTCATCACAAATGATGTGTATCGTTTTCTGTGTTCCTCTTGCGACATCCACTACATGGTTGACAATAATAACATCAGCTTCTTCGTGTGTCACTTTCAAATCTGTCCTCCTTAGACACATTCCTTTTTGGATGGAATATGGCACAGGATCTGGTCCCGTGATGACTAGTTCCTTGTCAGTTCTATCTGTTTGAAAACGATCCACTAAAGCATCACACAGTAAGTTAATGATCTGTACTTTGTTGTCCACAATAGACAGTGACGCAGCTTGAGAGGGAAGTGGTGAGTTCAAAGTCAGATGGAATGGACTGCTTTCTGTAATTGAAGACCGTCGACTCCTTGTGCAACCCTTTGGGCTATACGCGTGGTATCTGTCAAACACCAGATACACATCACTTTGGACCAGTTTCTGTCTCAAGTATGTTTCCACGGCTGCAATGAGATCAATGATTCTTCCAGGAACAGGCCAGTGAATTGTCCAAAGTATTGCACAGCCATCAAGCACAACTACCTCTGGGTTTGGTGTCATTCGAGAGGATCGTTCAACTCCCAAAGAATTCTTCAGTTTCGACTTTGATGTAGCGGGTCGTAGGTTACCTTCGTCTGTGAAAAGGGAAGTTGGAATTTGGGAAAGTTCATAGTCAAAGAGTTCCCTCAAATTGAAATCTTCTGTATCCATAAGTCCAATAGTCCTAGTGAAGATAACTTCAGTGTCAAAGGTAGGATCAGACCGCCCATGTAGTGTTGTCTTCTTTCGTTTGGTTGCCATCGTAGTTACTGGACAGCTGATTGTTTCATGGAATCCATCTGGCAGCTTTGCTTCGTATGCTTCTGCAGACTGTTTTCCCAGTGCCAAGGCTTCGTCTACATTCACCGTCGAGGAAGCAAGTTCTCCTGTGGCAATGTTGAACAGTTCCTTGGGGTGACCAGTTGGATCGAGAGGATCGATACAATGCTCCAACTTTTTGTAGGCTTTGTCTGTCATGTGCATCTGATCGGATCTGTGCTCGGGACTCTTCTTTGTGGTAAACTGAGGGTTGTTGAATGTTGTCTCGCATGGCTTGGATGTCATGGGCAAGCCTGCTGCAGCTGTGGAGACTGAGTGACCATCTTTTGGTGGCATTGCTGTTCATTGTGAGTCCTGTCAAACCTCCATGACTATGCCCAAACCGCATGAATGTGCTTTCAATGTACATGTCACTCCATGTGGCGTTTGATGCTCCAGCTGTGTGTCTCATCGTATGTTGGCCTCTGAGAAACTTTTCTGTAATCTCAGGTGGCAGTGCTTCCATGGAGCGAAGATAGTACATGCCATATCTAGCGTAGTTTACATGACCAGCGGCAAAAAAGTATGGCAACATTTGGGATAACGCCCAGAGATGAAGCGGCCAGTCCGATTCCCGTTCTGCACGCGTGAATGCCATAATGATGGTCGGATGAAGCCATCTAGCCAGAGTTTCGCAGTTTTGCTTTTGGTTGATAGATCTGTCATCCAGGTTTCCAAATCTTCAAAAGAGTCTATTTCTTTGATATACTTCCGAAGAATTTCTTCAGCAAGCAGTCTGAATGCCCTCACATTCTGTGGGTATTTCTTTCCAGACAACATTTTCTCCACTCCACCAAAGGTCGTTTTCAGAATGTCTGGGAGTCCAGAATCCATCATCAGTTTGCTGACACACCCACAGAAGCTCATAACTGTGTGGAATCCTCCTAAGCGGGGATAGATGTTTCCAAACAACTCTGGAGATGACCATATGTTATCCAGGATGACTTTGTACAACTGTTGGTCGGCTGTGATGCTGACGAAGTTTTGACCACAGTCTGATGTCAATGCTTGAACCTCAACCAGAGCTGTCTTTATTGTTGATGGGTCTGAGGGTTTCAGGTCAATCAGCGGCCTATACCGAGTCGTAGTGGCTGGTCGAACTGTGTGGTTTTGTTCCCGAGCCACCTTGGTTATGTGCCCTCCATACTCTGCAACATTGTCATTTGATGTTACAGATTTGAGGAATTGAAGATCTAGCTCCTGTGCTCTCTTCAGACTAATGTTCTGCCATACCTGTAACCGACCTTGTGCTTCTGGAGTTAATGGAGGTACATCCAGCATACCTGGGTGCTTTAGGCCATTGTAGTGGTGTATATTAGTTTCATCATCTGGCAATTTCATATTGGCTTTGCTGACTCTGGGAATTCTGTGTTCTTCATCTTCTTCATTTGTAGCTGGATCAGCTTGAGACTGGCACATCAACATTGCGAGTGCATGAGTAGATTTTAAGCCACTGAGAGATGAAATATTGGCATCATAGTTGTCGATGACTGTTTGAATCAAACCATCTTCAGCTTTGAATATACCCTGCACTTTTGTAAGATCAGCAGTATTGTGTGCAGCAGATGATTTGAACCGCAGGACTTCATCATATGAACATGTCACGGAGAAGTCATGCAACGTATTTATCAAGTGTTTTTCTCTTGCATAAACACCAAGCGCAACTTGTAATGAGGTAGGTCTATGTTTGACAGCTCCGGTAATCATGTTTCCTATGAGAAGTGCAGGGAGTGAGCCAGAAAGTTTTGGACTGATTTCAGACAACAAGGACATCAATGTACTACCAGATTCAGTCAGAGCAATTTGTTCATTTATTCGTGTACAGAAGGTCTTGGAGTCGAGATCAATGGTTTTTGCTTCCTGGACAATCAGACTTGCAACTGTCTTTATTGCATGTTCATTGTCATCAGAGTCGTCTTCTAAGTGCACTAGCTCGGACGCACGTGATCTGAATACCAAAAGGGTTGCTAATCCTTTGCAGGACAATAGCAAGAGTCGTTCGCCAAAATGCTTTCCCAGTGCATCAACTAAGTTCCGTCTTTGAAGTTGAATGCCACCGTCATCAGTGTACTGTTTGTGAACCTCAGTTGAAGCCCACAGTTTGCTCATGTCAGATTCCATATACGTGACAAGCCTGGAAAATGCTGGATCCTTTTGAGGTTTACTTTCAGTTTTCAATGATTTCGGACCCATGAATGATGGCCTGCAGTCCCGATGATAACGTGCGTCAGCCGCATGCAGATCACTAACTGCGCCAAGAACACGAAGTTCAACATCTTTAGCCCACTGATCATTTCGGTCACGGCACACCTGAAAAATTGTCTCTTTGAAGTTCTTGTCTGTTGACCCTATAGTTCGACAGCGACTTACAGGTCTCCATCTGCCAGGGTTCCTGTAGTCCTTTTGTTCGGCACATTTCTCCCCGCAGAATATGCAGTGGGTTTGGAAGGTAAATTCTGACTGTGATTGAGACCTTCTTGTTCGTTTCGCTGGTGGTTGTTCACTAGGAGACTTTTGCTGTTTCTGCAGAGCCCTTCCAATTTTGTGCTTTGATGTATATGATGATACACACGATCGATGGCATTGAACTGTAAAGTCACTGTTTTCTCTGATATTAAATTCTAAGTCTGTTGGTAATGTGTCACCACGTTTTATGCTTGCGTTGATTATGGACTGGATCCTATCTCTCCCAGCATTGGTCAAAACCTGGCTCTTGGGCTCACTGCAGCTGCCCATCAGTTTGAAGTAACACTCAGCCATTTTCATCTGTCAATATTCATTCCATCTGAAAAGATATTAAAAGAATCATATTAAAAAAATCATCAGCTACAAGCACCACCACCACCAGAAAGTAAAACAAAGAGACAAAAAGGCCAGTTTCGCAGGCTTCAACGTTACCCTTTCTGAAAAGAAAAGAACAATGTTATGATATTAATTTCTGCTTTCTGTCCTATGATTAGGAGTACCTGAGATGAAGCAAAAGTGTATTACATGAGCACATTAACTACTTGCTTTGTCAGGCTCTTGGCTAATGGAGAACAACCACCTAGGATCAGTTACCAATCAAAATCTTGGAACTGGTTTAAAAAAAAATATGTGTAACTCAATAATTTGAGGATCTGCAGTGTTTTTATTGCTAAAATTGAATTCCTTGACCCCAAAAACCTTAGAATTGATATGTTACATTATAAAATCGGCCAATAAATGACGAAATGACAGCCATTTAAAGATTTTGGATCCTCGTGGCGGCCATCTTGGACGTCATCTTGAATTTCTCAATTTCCTCAATGATGCCAGCTTGGCATCATTCAGATTCTGATTCTGCATAACTTCATCTACCAAAATCAATCATAACCTGCTTGGGGGGTATTTTTGCAAGGTCCACATAAAAATCAGGGTTCTGCTACCAGACTAGTGGGCAACTCTCTCTCTCGGTGAGGGGTGGAGGCCACCAGCTCTGTTTGCGGACAACTGGCAGCGGAGAGAGGAGAGAACGGTGCCTCAAGGCTTGCGGCTTTGTTGATCTGGTTATCTAACTTATACTTGTAAAGATCCAACTCTAAATAAAATTCTAAAGTACGAATTTGGTATGTAGAATTGAAACGTACAAAACACATATTAAATAAAAAGTATGCAGTCTTGTTGATAGGGAATGTTGAATTATAGCTGGGTTCTGCTTACAAAAAAAAAAAAAAAAAAATGTAAATATGTGTATAATATATGTGCAAGTATATATGTGTATTGTGTGTGTGTGTGTGTGTGTGTGTGTGTGCGTGTGTGTGTGAATATGATTATGTACATGTGTAATGATTAAAACAATAGTGGTTTAATAAATAAAAAAAATAATAAATAAATATATAAATAAATAAATAAATAAAATAAAAATAAATAAATAAATATGCAAGACCAACCTCCTAGACAGGGTAACAATGTCTAAAACAGTAGTAAAGCGAGTGCACTCTTCCCAGAAAGAACAAGAGCAATGTGGCCTGGCCACAAACTTTTAACTTCTACTTTCTTTCATTGTCTCCATACTTTTTCTTCAATCTGTCTAACCCCTTGTTATCTCTTCTCTTTCTACTAAAAAAAAAATAAATAAATAAAAAAAAGTTTAGCTCATTCTTCTCCTGAAGATGGTCAAAGTAGACCGAAAGACGTCTCGAGTAAACAAAAACAAAAGCAACAAAAATACTGTCAAAAAAGAGAATGGATATATATGTATATATATATATATATATATATATATATATATATATATATATATATATATATATATATATATATATATATATATATATATATATATATATATATATATATATATATATATATATATATATATATATATATATATATATATATATATATATATATATATATATATATATATATATATATATATATATATATATATATATATATATATATATATATATATATATATATATATATATATATATATATATATATATATATATATATATATATATATATATATATATATATATATATATATATATATATATATATATATATATATATATATATATATATATATATATATATATATATATATATATATATATATATATATATATATATATATATATATATATATATATATATATATATATATATATATATATATATATATATATATATATATATATATATATATATATATATATATATATATATATATATATATATATATATATATATATATATATATATATATATATATATATATATATATATATATATATATATATATATATATATATATATATATATATATATATATATATATATATATATATATATCAATTTATGAAGGGGGTTATAAAAATACTCGGAATTTTATCATTCTCTATTGATTTTACAATATAACTAATCTATTTTTAAACATAGCCTCCGTCAAGGTCGATACACTTCTACAGACGGTGTTTTCATCTTTTTAGACCATTTTCGATGAAATCTACAGACCTCTTTGTGAGCTTTTGTTGCGGTTTTAGCCTCAACAGTGCTATTAAAACAGACGCCTTTCAACTGTTCTTTGAGTTTGGGAATAAAAAAAAGTCAGGCGGAGCTAATTCTGGGCTATACGGTGGATGTGGCAGTAATTCCCGCCGAAATTCTCTCAAAACATCCTTTACAACCCGTGAAGAATGCGCTGGTGCATTGTCATGATGGAAGAGAATTCCGCGATGGAGATTTCCTAGACACTTTATAGCCAATTCTGCTCTCAGTTTCCTTAAAACTTCTACATAATGGACTTTTATAACAGTTTTTCGACCTTCTAAAAAGTCTACAAGCACAACTCCTTTAGAATCCTCAAAAAACGGTTATCATTACCTTGTTGACAGACCTCTCAGATTTGAATTTAATTGGGCCAGATGATCCGCGTGGGAGCCATTGTTTGGACTGTTGATTTGTTTCAGGATCATACTGGTATACCCGTGTTTCATCACCTGTGATGATTTGACTGAAAAAGTTGTCTTCATTCGCTTCAATTTTGGTCAAAATCGCCGTTGACAATTCACTTCTCAAATTTAGCTAATCTGGGCGCAACGCTTTTGGGACCCATCGAGCTGAAAGTTTACTGAGGCCTAAATCTTCATGCAGAATTGAATGAACTGAACCAACTGAAATTCTCAAAGATTCAGCTATCTGATGAACTGTCAGTCTTCAATCTTCTTCGACTAGGCTCCTAACCGCATCAATGTTTTCACTACTTTTCAAGGTTGTCAGTCTGCCACAACCCTCATCATCTTCAACAGCTTCTCTACCATCTCGAAAACTTTCTATCCATTTGTAAACGCAAGTTTTCTTTGGAGCATCATCCCCATAAAGGTTCTGCAAAGCTTGAATGATCTCTGTTCCTTTCCAACCAAGCTTTACCCCAAAAAAATTATGTTGGTTCTTATCTCAAAATCCTTACGTTCCATGGGTCAAAAACTAACCATTTTTTTTTTCAACTAGCTCCTGAATGCTTCCTTTTCAAGCGAATAATGACTGGCAGCAACCAGATGATAGCCAAGAGCATGCCCTTTCTGGCAGACATGTTCCAATATATTTTATCCTGTTGGCACTCGGGACATGGGAGTATTCCGCGTATTTTTGGAACACCCCTTGTGTGTATATATATATATATATATATATATATATATATATATATATATATATATATATATATATATATATATATATATATATATATATAAAGTCCCTGGACAAATTATTAGACGCATCTTGGTTTTCTTTGTATCATGCATGTTACGAGTAGAAAACGTTCATTAATTAAGAATGATCCTCTACTTCCCTGGCCAGGAAATTCACTAGATATGAATCCTATACAAAATGTATGGGAGCTGATAAATAGAGAAGTGGCAAAGGATACCATTACAACGAAACATCAACTGATTGAGAAGATAATTCATGTCTCGAATCATCATCCACAGATCAAGGAGGCAGTTCAGTCATGTATTGATGGTATGCCAAGGCGTATCGAAGCGTTAATAACCGCAAAAGGAGACAAAATGTTGACTAAATGCCTTTTGTCCTTGAGTGATGATATATTGGTCAATAATGTAGAAATAAAGATCTACTATTATCAGATATGGGTTTTTACTAGCCTCAAGTATTCAAGCTACTTCAATCTGTAAGTTTTAGGCATATGTGTTTCTAATTAGCAAAGTTTTCTACTCGAAACCTGCAAAACTCTAAGAAATTCAAAGTGCGTCTAATAATTTGTCTAGGGACTGTATATCTATCTATCTATCTATCTATCTATCTATCTATATATATATATATATATATATATATATATATATATATATATATATATATATATATATATATATATATATATATATATATATATATATATATATATATATATATATATATATATATATATATATATATATATATATATATATATATATATATATATATATATATATATATATATATATATATATATATATATATATATATATATATATATATATATATATATATATATATATATATATATATATATATATATATATATATATATATATATATATATATATATATATATATATATATATATATATATATATATATATATATATATATATATATATATATATATATATATATATATACACACACACACACACACACACACATATATATATATATATATATATATATATATAT
>NC_059261.1:200128-205128 GCF_017591435.1 Portunus trituberculatus | reverse complement strand
AATAGAATTATTGGATATGTTTTTCGCCAGATTAGAGTTAGATTTTGAATGATTTTGACACATTCAAAAAATGAAACAGGCTATGTTAGTGAACATCCATCCAAGGATGAAAATAACTGCGAAAGGAAAAGAGAGAGAGAGAGAGAGAGAGAGAGAGAGAGAGAGAGAGAGAGAGAGAGAGAGAGAGAGAGAGAGAGAGAGAGAGAGAGAGAGAGAGAGAGAGAGAGAGAGAGAGAGAGAGAGAGAGAGAGAATTTGCTCCAGTTTCGAAGTTAAATCGTCAAGAAAATTCTTATAACCAGGGGAGTTAGATGGAAACATCAGGAATATATTTATTTAGAGAGTGACTGAAGCTTAAGCCAGATGATAAAAGACTAGGAAGACTCAAGAGCGTGGACACAAGAGGGAGTCGAATTGTTGCACATATAGACGCAACACCTAGCTTTGGAATGAACATGAGGTTACAGAAGGTAGGAGCGAACACAAAATGGCCTACTGCCAGTTGCCTCAGATACCTGCGTTTCGGTAAGAAAAGAAATGAAATTTAGTAGAGATGTATTTTACAGGTTGAAAATCTAATTTTAAACCGCGAATGTTGTAGACAAAAAATGATATTTTGCAGAGATGTGTTCCACAGATTAAAAATTAAATTTGAAATCGCGAATGTCGTAGTTGATAAAGAAAAACTTTTGGGGACGCCTAAACATTTTTTGTGAAGCTTGGAAGAGCAGTTTGACCTAGATGCAGTCATGGTCGCCTGTTTCACTCATTCACCGCGATATGTAACAATCAACTGCAAAATTTATGTGTGAAATATTTGTAGGTATGCATAAGAAAGAAGGAGACAGGAGAGAATATATTTTACAATTTCTACCGAGTTTATAGATTCAATGTAGTTGTGGAACAAGTAAAAATACCTAACAGTGATAAGAAATTCAAGAACGGTATACCAAATAGCAGCCAAAGGATTAAAAGCGACTCAGAGGCTAGTTTTCGTGTCGCCATAACTTTGAAATGTAAGTTAAGGGTGTGTATGTGTGTAAAAGTAATTTTGAGTGAAGGAGAAAGATCTGTTTAGAAGGCAGGCTGCGACTGCCCCATTCAGTTGCGAGACACAAAGGGAAACGTTCACCGAGTTCACAGCTAATTTTATTGGTAAAATCATAGCACCCTTTGAATTGGTCTATGGGACCAGAGTTAATGCTGCGAAACCTTGCTGTGAGTAAATTAACGTTTCGCCAGGTGTTTATTACCTCTTCCATGGGTTAAGATCTTTAAGGAATTCACCTTTTGCAAAGTTATGGTTGATCAGTCTCGGTGATTTTTGAGGTTAGATTTGTTGTGATTCAATCAAGGTTGGATTTTGTAACCATTATTGTTTATTATATTGATAGACTATATGACGAGGAAAGCAGCTAAGGAGATAAATGCTTCTTGGATTGTATGTAGGGATGAAAGTAAATTGGTTGATTTGGATTCTCCAGATGACAATGATTATTAGCGAATGGACATATGAGATACAGAGATGGAGATGGATTGTTTAATGAGAAAGGGAGAGAGAGAGAGAGAGAGAGAGAGAGAGAGAGAGAGAGAGAGAGAGAGAGAGAGAGAGAGAGAGAGAGAGAGAGAGAGAGATGAATGGATGGATAGATTTTAATTTTAGGCGCCGCAACATGAACGGTCACATGGCGCCGCTACGATATTTTATATATTCTGTAGTTTATGAAAACTAAAATTAACAAAAAACAATAAAATAAAAGGTCACTAGAAATACTAAAACTACAATAAAATTAAATAAAACATTAAAAACACATATAATAAAAGGAAATAAAATTCACACTTTGGGAGAAGGCCAGCTTCTCCCAAAAACTAAAACGTCATGGCCTGGGGCCAGACATGCTGGTCCAAGGACCTTGAGAGATATAGACACCGCTATCTCTACCGCGACACCGGTAGAGGTAGCGGTGTCGTAACTCGATCAAACTAGGGCACTCCACCAGCAGGTGCCGCACCGCACACCAGGCAGTCATCACAGTAAGGTTGAGGGTCCCTGGTCAACAGGTACCTTTGTGTAAGGTACGTGTGACCTATACGCAGTCGCGCCAATAAAGTCTGTGCACGGCGATCCCGGACATGGGTGTATGTCCACTGAGGGATAGTGGAAGTAGTGATCTCTCCCATTTTCGAGGTTGCGACCCCCGTTAGCCATCTCCTCTGCCAAATTGCTGCAACCGCCACACGAATTAGATGAAATACATCTCGAAACGGAACAGGGGCAGGAGATGGAGCGCGACTTGCTGCCTCTTTAGCGAGGCGATCTGCGTGTTCATTCCTGGAACACCAACGTGACCAGGGACCCAACAGAACCCAACACGATATCCTCGTTGGTAAGAAGATATAGCCACTCCAGGGCTGATAAAACCAAAGGGTTAAAGGAAATAAAGAAGAGAGAGCAGTAAGAGCACTGCGACAGTCACTAAAAATTGTAAAAGACGAAACCGGGAGAGTAAAATTATCTGTAAAGCTAGGACTATGGCAGACAGCTCCGCAGTAAAGACGGATGCCACTGAAGGAAGGCTGCCAGACCGATAAAAAGAGGAAAACCACACTAAACCCAACGCCTGCGTCGGATTTGGAACCATCAGTAAAAACAGGGATATCATCAGAATGGATAAAAAGTGTTCTAAAACCGTGTGTGGGACAGAGCTGGCAGAAAATCCTTCTTGCCATCCATGGCAGGAGGGCATAATGACAACAGGAAGCTGCCAATAACCAACTCGTGGGAGCCGGAAAGAGTACACAGGAGTGGGGTCGATAGATAACTCCCATGAGATTTGCCACTCGAAGGCCAAAAGGTTTAGGAGACTCGGTCGAGTGACATACGCCTGCGAACGCGAGTCCCGCAACATTGACAGACAAGGGACAGAATCGGGAAGACGGTGGGTGCGAAACCAACACCGGAGCATCGAAGACTGGCGCCGGAGGTCGAGCGGCCAGAAACCAGCATCCACTAGAAGGCTAGGTATTGGAGATGTCCGAAATGCACCTGTAGCCAAGCGGACCCCAGCATGATGCACGGGGTCAAGCGTGCGTAGTCGTGCATCCGTTGCGGATGAGTAGATCTCACAGCCGTATTCCAGCTTGGGAAGTATGAGTGTACGGTGAAGAAGCAGCAACGTGTCCCTGTCCGCACCCCAAGAGGTGTGACTTAAAACCCGAAGAAGGGATAATGCCTGCCGACAAGACGCCTTAAGAGAACGGAAATGGGGAACCCAGGTGAGACGGTTGTCAAACAAAGGCCAAGATATCGAGTCGCCTCCACGCATGAGAGGCGTCTATTGGCGAGGTATAAATCAGGGTCTGGATGGACACCACGGTTGCGACAAAATGCATGGCTACGGTCTTGAGGTGGAGAATCGAAAACCGTTCATGTTGGCCCAACTGGACACCCTATTGATCGCCAGTTGGAGCTTGCGCTCAATCAGTGACATCCTAGCAGCAGCAAAAGAAATACATAAATCATCAACATATAAGGAGCTGTGAATGCCATCTGGGAGAGTATCAATAACACCATTTATGGCGACTGCGAATAGTGTAACACTAAGAATACTTCCCTGTGGGACACCATCATTTAGAGCAGTAGCCTCGGAGAGAACACTCCCAACTCGAACCCGTAAAAGACGTCTGGATAAAAACTGCTGGATAAAAATAGGAAGGTGGCCACGAAGGCCAAAATTAAACAAAGACTGTAAAATGCCATGACACCAAGCCGTGTCGTAGGCCTTCTCCAGGTCAAAAAAGACTGTTACTTGATGGTGGTGATTAGCGAAGGCCTCACAAATGGAAGACTCTAGGGATAAAAGAGCATCAGTAGTAGACCTCATCTTTCGGAAGCCGTACTGTACCGATGACAAGTACTTCCCTCTCCAAGTACCACATGAGTCTTACATTTACCATCTTTTCTAACACTTTACAAATGCAGGATGTCAAAGATATAGGACGGTAGTTCGTAGCCTGGAGATAATCTTTCCCAGGCTTCGAAAATGGGAGGACCACTGCCACAGCCCAAGAAGATGGAAAGTCACCGGTATGCCAAATCATATTATAAAGATTTAATAAAAAGTTAAAAGCACTGTCAGACATGTGGCGCATGAAGGCATAAGGAATATCATCTGGACCATGAGAAGAGTCATGACACTGGGACAAAGCAGTCCGCAACTCGGGAGGAGAGAAGGGGACATTATAAGACTCCCCTCCAGTGGAAGAAAAATTTATGCCAATAGATTCCATTCCCTGGCGGTGACGTGCGCCCAGGGCTGCAGGATGCCTCCGGGAAATACTAGCAAAGTGCTCCGCGATGAGCTGGGCGACATTCCTAGGGTCTGCCACCGTTCGCCCAGCAGACAACAAAACTGGTGGGGAAGGAGCAGAATACTTCCCAGCAATTCGGCGGACTTTGTTAAAGACATCCGTAAGAGGAGTGCGGACGTTAATGGAAGAGACATAAGCTTTCCAAGAGGCTCTTTGTGACTCTTTTAAAACGTGGCGGGCTCGAGCTCGGCAGCGCCGAAAAGCGTCCAGACACTGCGGGTCCCCACGATGTCGCCGGAGACGAGAGAAAGCTGCCTGTTTCTATTTCACAGCGTTTGTGCATGCTGCGTTCCAGCCAAGGAATCGGAATCTGCCTTGTCTAAAACCCAGCGACCGGACTGTGGCTCAGGGATTGTCTAAAGCGCACTGAATGTAAAAATCGGTAAAAAATCAAGGAAAAAATTAGATGTACACAGAGAAAGATCGATAGCTGTAAAAGTCCCAGTAGGACTGTGGAAATGTGTAACATCCCCAGAATTTAAAACCTCCAATCCCTCATCCTCAATAAAAGAACCGATTAAAACCCCACGAGGATTACTAGCACCTTCATCCCACAATGGGTGACGGCCGTTAAAATCTCCCAAAAAGAAAAGGCGGAGTCAGCTGACGCACCAGGCCGTCAAGCTCACC
>NC_059261.1:162628-195128 GCF_017591435.1 Portunus trituberculatus | reverse complement strand
TGGAAGTAGGTTCCTGTGTGTGCGTGGCTGGAAGTGTGTGTGTGTGTGTGTGTGTGTGTGTGTGTGTGTGTGTGTGTGTGTGTGTGTATTTATTTGGGATTCAAAGATCTTACCTTTCTCAGATAGAGTGAAAATGTATCAAGAACAACTATACAAAAAAACCTGTCAAATGGAACGAATGTGGATATTTCGGCTGTGGATGTATGGCTTGTCTGTGAGGTGCATAGCGAAGCACGTACGCCGGAGTCCCACTACCGTGCGGAGGTGGATCAAGCGCCTCCATATGGATGTTTTTTTAGTTTATCAGAAGATATCCCTGTCTTCTTATGCATAGGTTACAAAACCATGAATTTGAGGATTCTTTTTAAATGTATTGGTTTTACATTTTTTGTTTGTTTTAGTTTTCACTACATAGCATAAAGACAATATAACATGAAATTAGCAACACAGTAGATATGCTGTAATTTTGCATTTTATTTAATAATACTACATTTCACAGCACATTTATGGATAAAGATGTTCACTTCATATATTGCTTAAGAATTTCTACAAAAGGGCTTAATATATATATATATATATATATATATATATATATATATATATATATATATATATATATATATATATATATAAGGTAATCTTCATATACCAATGTAATACCAAAAGTATGAATAATATAAAAATTAACGAGTATCATATCCCTATAACCAAAAATGATTGAGATGTTTCGTTCATTAAACTTGAACCATTAATTGAATATGTATATACAAAAAACAAATATATATATATATATATATATATATATATATATATATATATATATATATATATATATATATATATATATATATATATATATATATATATATATATATATATATATATATATATATATATATATATATATATATATATATCCCAGCTGGACAAGCGTCTGAAAAATAAGGTCAATCAGCACTTGCTATACTGCTCTTTCGGGCCACACCCTTCCGCTAGTGCTCATCGGCTCATTTTTCGAAGATTTATCAAAGAGCTCCACGCTTGTGCTCTCTGCTCGAATTCGCCCTTCTGCCCAAAGCTTGCACTTGTAGTATTCTCTGACTAGCCAAGACATGGATGGAGAGGTAAACCAAAGATGTTCGTTACTGCTGTAACGAAGATGAGTGGAGCGGTGTGTATGTCGCGGAGTTTCGATGCTGACTGGGGAGTCCTTGGCTGAACATCCGGCCTCACACCGTCCAGCTGGGGTCAGGTCACTGCACCTGGCCCGGCTTAGAAGGGGATCGGCGTAGTGGGTGAAATCCTCGGGCCGTGCCACACCTAACCCAGCTGCTCTCAGGTAGTTCCACACCTGGGCTGGATTAGCGTGGTGGTGGTGGTGGTGGTGGTAGTAGTAGTAGTAGTAGTAGTAGTAGTAGTAGTAGTAGTAGTAGTAGTGTGGTTCACTACAGTACCCCCCCTCCCCAAAAAAGAAAAAAATAAATAAAACGAGGCATAAGGGGAGTAGCAACGACTCAACGAGCCTCTAAGAGGCATGGAAAAAAGTAGGGGATTGGCTTAACCTGCCAAAGCGGGTGATGACGCCGGGAGAAGTGACAGGAGGAGGAGATGGGGGCTGGGAGACAGGCGGGGTGGGTGGTGGTGGTTGGGGGCTTGCCGGCGGCTCCTGGTCTGCCAGGGGGCGAGGTGAGGACGCCGACCCCGACTAGGAAGGAATCTCCGCGGTGGCGCCCCGCGGCGGCAGGCAGCACGGTGCCACCTCCCTGGGGTGAGGAAGGCGCAAGGGCTCCGCCACGGGAGGAAGGTGCTGCTGTGGGAGCAGGGGCGGCGCCGTGGGCGGAGCAGGAGACAGGTGAGCCGCCTTCACCCGGTCCCACGAAGCGACGTACGGACGGCCCTTAATCTCAAGGGTGACGTATTTCTCGCCCCTGTGCAGCACACGGTATGGGCCCATACACGGCGGCTGGAGAGGCCCTGTGGTAGCGCCAGTCCTCAGGAAGACAGCTGCCGCGTCACGAAGATCCGCCGGGAAGTGATGGGCGGGAGGGGTGGACGAGGAGGAGTGGGCCGGAGGTTCGCCATAGCCTGCCGCAACACCGGAAGGAAGGCCAGAGCGTGTTCCGCGGGCGGCCCAGGTGCCGCGAATTGGCCAGGAAGCCTCAAGTCCTCCCCGTAGACCAGCTCCGCCGGCGTGTGATGCAAGTCCTCCTTCTCCGTGGCCCTCCAGGTCAGCAGGATGATCGGGAGGGCGTCAACCCAGCCACCAGGATGGGGGAGGGCGCGAATCGCCTCCTTGAGACGCCGGTGAAAGCGCTCCACCATCCCGTTGGCCTGGGATGATAGGCTGTGGTGCATTGGCGCGACGTGCCGAGGAAGGCCATGAGCTCACCCCAGGCGTGAGACTCGAACTGCACCCCCTGGTCGGTGATGATGGTGACCGGCGCCCCGAAGTTTGACACCCACCCCGAGAGGAAGTGGGCGGCCGTACACTCCGCCGTGCTGTCAGGCATCGGAATCGCGGTACCCCAGCGTGTGGTCCGGTCTACACAGGTGAGGAGGTACCGGTGGCCGCGGCAAGGTGGAAGGGGCCAACCAGATCTATGTGGACTGTGTGGAAGCGTTCCGTGGGTGTGGGGATGGTCTGCAGTGGCGTGCGGGTGTGGCGGTGAGTCTTGGCGGCCTGGCAAGGAAGGCAGGTACGGACCCACTCTTTAACTTCCTTCCTCATTCCTGGCCAGACCGCCCGCCTGCTGATGATGCGGTGCGTCCCCAAGATGCCAGGATGGTTGAGTGGTAGTGGTGGAAGATCTGCTGGCGGAACGGGCGGCACATATGGGCGTGCCTGCCCGCACGACACATCGCACCAGAGTTGCCGTGGAGAGTCGGGGAGCTGTTGCTGAACGAGCTGCAGTGATGTGGGCCCCTCAAGCAGTGCCTGTAGCTCCGGGTCGTCCTCTTGCGCTGCCGCCACCGCTTCGTAGTCCAAAGGTGGAGGACGAGACAGGGCGGCGACCGTGCGGGAGGGAGCGTCGCCACGGAGAGAGCATCAGCCACTGTGTTTTCCTCCCCGAATGTGCCTGAGGTCCGTGGTGAACTCAGAGATGAAGGCGAGCTGCCTACACACTCGGGGGTGAAGTTGTCGCCCGTCTGGGCCATGGCGTGAGTTAACGGCTTGTGGTCTGTGAGCACGTGGAACTCACGGCCCTCCAGGAAGTGGCGAAAGTGACGCACGGCCTCGTACACTGCCAAGAGCTCCCTGTCAAAGGCGCTGTAGGAGCGCTGAGCCGGTTCCAACCGCTTGCTAAAGAAGGCAACCGGCCTGAGCTCTCCGGCGACTTCCTGCTGTAGCACCGCGCCCACAGCTTCCGCCGACGCGTCCGTGGAGAGCACCGTTGGGGCGTGGGGGACTGGGTAGGCGAGGCGGGTCAGGGAGACGAGCCGGCGCTTGATGGCTTGAAAAGCGCGCTCTGCCTCTTGCCCCAGTCCAGGGGCTTAGGTGAGTTCTTCTTAACGCCCTTCAGGAGGTTGTTGAGGGGAGCCAGAAGAGCGGCGGCCTGTGGGTGAACCAGTGGTAGTAGTTAATCATCCCCAGGAATTCCCTGAGTTTCCTGACGGTCGTGGGGCGCGGGAAATCCTCAATGGCTGCCACCTTCTGGGGGAGGGGCTCCAGACCCTCCGCACTCACCTTGTGGCCCAGAAAGTCCACGGACGGGACGCCCAACACGCACTTCTGAGGCAACAGTTTCCTTTGCATACGAAAGTGTTTCTTGAAGTCTTCCCCGGAGTAAAGAGGCACTATCGTCTCTGCATAGTCCTTGACCCTCACAGGACTTGGCGGCCTATCATCTCCCTCTTCTCCTTGCCTTGGCAGCCTCTCTTCTCCCTCTTCCTCTTGCCTCAGCAATATTTCCTCCTCTCGTGCTAAGAGGAGGTCTGCAGCGTCCAACAGAGGATCTTCTGCGAGCTCTTGAGCGAGGAGGAGGAGAGCCAGCTTGGACGGCCATCTTTGTCAACAATACCCGTATGGCTTGCGCGTTCCCTTGCGTTCCGTTGGGGGTTGCGGGGTGGGGTGCAGCGTGCTAACTTCCAACGGAACGCATGCTTTACAGCATGGACGAGTTTGATATGGCATGTCTTCGCAGAGTTCTCGCATCATTTTATGAGAGAGGTGAAATTCCTAATTTGGATAAACTGCTAGCGAAGCTAATGGAGGAGGAGATTTTTAAGGGATCAAGATCAAGTCTTCACAAACTGTAGAGGCCCTAGTGGCTCTCCAGCGGGAAATCGAACCCCGGGCCGCGTTCCGTTGGGGACCGTAAGGCTTACAGTATGGCATACTTCCCCGAATCGGGGGGGACCAGCATACAGCTCGCCTTGCGCTCCTCGGAGGTGAATGCTTGGCGGTTTCTGGCAACCTTTGTTTATCAACAAACCGCAGACGGCCGCCACTTCACCACTATATTTTCAGTGTGGGGGATGTAAATGCTATTTTGACAGCTTATGCGACGTCACAGAACATCAAAAACAATGTGGTAAGTCTGTTATCCCTTGTAGAATGCTGGAATAAGGCAATATGACCAAAATATTAGTATTTATAGCAATAAAAGACGGTGTTATATATGTGTCGTATTTCTTCTCACAGCCTCTGAGGCAGAAGAGATAGCCTCTACCGCCATGGTAGCTGCTGCAGAGGCCCCTCCAGCACCTTTGGCTGCAGGGACAGTTTCCCTTTGCATTCGAAAGTGTTTCTTGAAGTCTTTCCCGGAGTAAAGAGGCACTATAGTCTCTGCATAGTCCTTGACTCGCACAGGACTTGGCGGCCTATCCTCTCCCTCTTCTCCTTGCCTTGGCAGCCTCTCTTCTCCCTCTTCCTCTTGCCTCAGCAATATTTCCTCCTCTCGTGCTACGAGGAGCTCTGCAGCGTCCAACAGAGGGTCTTTTGCGAGCTCTTGAGCGAGGAGGAGAAGAGCCAGCTTGGACGGCCATCTGTTAACCATACCCGTATGGCTATACGCGTTCCCTTGCGTTCCGTTGGGGTTGCGGGGAGCGTGCTAACCTCCAACGGAACGCAGCAAGTAGGCTGCAGACGTGATGGTGGAGGAGACGGGGCCCGGCCATCCCGGGACCGCTGCTTCGCCAGCGGGGACTACGTGTGGGCGACAATAGCCCGTCCAGGGGACGCGGGCGCGTCGTGGCCGCCCATGGAACACTGCGGGGCCAGCGGCTGAGCTGGTGCAGGCTCCGTGGGGCGCGGGGCAGGCTGTACAGCTGGCGGAGACAAGGTGGACATAGGGCGGCGGGACAACGGGTCGGGGCGAGGACGAGGAAGAGAGGCGGGGGCGGGCAATGGTGTTAGCCAGCCACGTTTCCCTGGCGGGGCCAAGCACATGGCAGTCGGCAGCTGCGTGCCTCCTCCCCGAAACGCCTGTGGTAGAACAGGCCCCCCCCCTCCGTCTGGGTAGGAGAGCGCGCGAGCAGAGCTTCCAGGCGCCGCAAGGAGGCCTCCACCGAAGCAAGGCAGGTCTCAGTGGAGCTGGGCACTGCAGCCAGGGGTGGGTTACGGCGAGCCCCCGAGGTCACCGCCGCCTGTTGCTGGAGGACGCGAAGAGAGAGAAATTCCGCTGGTATGGTTGGCTGGTCCGTCGCGGCCGCGGCATTGACAGCGTACAGGCAGGCCGGGGCGGGGGTCTGCTGGGGTGGCGACACAACGTGGGCCTCGTGCACTCTGTCCACGAGGGCCGAGAATTCCTCCAAGGAGAGGGCCTGTGGGGCAGCCGCCAGCTGGAGAGAGGAGAGTTTGTGGCGCACCATCTCCTCCGACCACGGGAACCCTGCTGCCCTGTTCAGGGCGGACAACTTCGCCAGGAGTGCCGACGGGCGGCCGCCGTCGTACCGGGATTAGTCAAGTGCGACGAAACAGGCATCGCGGGACCGCCCAAAGGCCCCCGTGATGGCCGACTTAAGGGCGCCATACCTGTTTGCCTCCGGAAGGTTGGAGAGGACACTACAGACGAGCGACCACTTCTGAGGGGAGTGCCCGGACAACCGCCTGGTATAGTTGGAGGTCAGGGAGGTCCGCGCCGACCAACACAGCTTCGAGGTGCAGGAACCAGGCCTCGACATCATAGGTGAAGGGCGGCACACGCAATATGTCACTGAATGCACTGCACTGCTCCATCACGCGTCAAGGCTACACTCTGGGGGTCACCAAATGTAGTATTCTCTGACTAGCCAAGACATGGATGGAGAAGTAAACCAAAGATGTTCGTTACTGCTGTTTATTATTGTACACTCAAGCGAGCGGAGATGAGTGGAGCGGTGTGTATGTCGCGGAGTTTCGATGCTGACTGGGGAGTTATCGGCTGAACATCCGGCCCATGACCTCACACCGTCCAGCTGGGGTCAGGTCACTGCATCTGGCCGTGCCACACCTAGCTCAGCTGCTCTCAGGTAGTTCCACACCTGGGTCGGATTAGCGTGGTGGTAGTAGTAGTAGTAGTAGTAGTAGTGTGGTTCACTACACACTCTCTACTTGCACCAACGTTCGCACTCGCACTTCTGTTCAAACATGGTCTCGCTGCTAACGCTTGCCGTTTGCTGTCTCCGTTCGTTCTTACCTTTGTACTCTCCATTTTCGCTAGTACTAATAGTGATGATAGTAGAAGTACTATTAATACTAGTATTAGATATAGTAGTAGTAATAGTAGAAGTAGTAGCAGTAGCAGTAGCAGTAGTAGTAGTAGTAGTAGTAGTAATAATTTTTGTAGTAGTCGCAGTAGTAGTAGTAGTAGTAGTAGTAGTAGTAGTAGTAGTAGTAGTGGTATCAATGGTCATAGTGGTAGTAGTGGTAGTGATTGGTCATGGTAGTAGTGGTGGTAGTAGTAGTAGTAGTAGTAGTAGTAGTAGTGGTATCAGTAGTAGTAGTAGTAGTAGTAGTAGTAGTAGTAGTAGTAGTAGTAATCGTTGTTGTTGTTGTTTTTGTTAGAGTTGTTGTTGTCGTTGCCGTTGTTTTTGTTACTGTTGTAGCAGCAGCAGCAGCATCAGCAGTAGTAATAGTAGTAGTAGTAGTAGTAGTAGTAGTAGTAGTAATAGTAGTAGTTACTATTGTAGTAGTAGTAGTAGTAGTAGTAGTAGTAGTAGTCGTAGTAGTAGTAGTTACTATTGTAGTAGTAGTAGTTACTATTGTAGTAGTAGTAGTAGTAGTAGTAGTAGTAGTAGTAGTAGTAGTAGTAGTAGTAGTAGTAGTAGTAGTAGTACGTAATATATCATAATAGTAGTTGTAGTACTTGTGGTAGTAGTTGTAGTAGTAGTAGTAGTAGTAGTATTAGTAATAATTATAATGATAATGATAATGATAATAATAATAATAATAACAATAATAATAAAACTAATAATAATAACAATATAACATAGTAATAGTATAATAGTATAGGTGCAGAAGAAGTTTGGAAGGAAGGCGAAAAGTTATAGTAATGATAACGTCAATTATAAGAAAGTTGTTATAAATTGTGATAATACTACTAATAATATAATAGTAGTACACTAGTAGCTACATACACGTTCCAGAAAATAATAGTTACTAGAGTAACAATTTTAGTATTAAAATATTTTATAGTAATTATAACAATATAGAGTTCGTATCTATTAAAATATAATATATATTAATTGCGGCATTAATGTATCATTACTAGAAGAAATGTTTAATGCAGAATAACAGTAACAATTAGATATTAAGAACAACAACATTTAAGGTTACTAGTAATAATACCAATATAGTATATATGTCTGTAAAATAATAATGTCTTATCTTATTGGTAGTAGTAGTAATAGTAGTAGTAGTAGTAGTAGTAGTAGTAGTAGTAGTAGTAGTAGTAGTAGTAGTAGTAGTAGTTAGTAGTAGTAGTAGTAGCAGTAGTAGTAGTAGTAGTAGTAGTAGTAGTAGTAGTAGTAGTAGTAGTAGTAGTAGTAGTAGTAGTTGTTGTTGTTGTTGTTGTTGTTGTTGTTGTTGTTGTTGTTGTTGTGTAGTAGTAGTAGTAGTAGTAGTAGTAGTTGTTGTTGTTGTTGTTGTTGTTGTTGTTGTTGTTGTTTGTAATAGTATAAAAGTAAAAGAGAGGTTACCCACAAACGGTGCTTTAGTTTTCCATCTCCTGAATCTCATGTATTTTATATCTCTGCCCGGAATCATGCCAAGTCTGTTCTTCAACTTGCCAAACACTCCTTCATAAATAGAAAATGTCAAAATCTTTCAAGCTCAAACTCCCATCGAGACTTCTAGCATCTGGTCTAAAACATTTCAAACAACTTCACTTCTTCATCTTTCCCTCCTTTATTTTATCCCGATGGCACCACTGCCATCTCTTCTATCTCTAAAGCTGAACTCTTCTCTCAAACCTTTGCTCACAACTCCACCTTGGACGATTCTGGGCTTGTCCCTCCCTCTGACTATTTCATGTCTACAATTAAAATTCTTCGTAATGATGTTTTCCATGCCCTCGCTGGCCTAAACCCTCGGAAGGCTTATGGTCCTGATGGGGTCCCTCCTATTGTTCTCAAAAACTGTGCTTCCGTGCTTGCACCTTGCCTGGCCAAACTCTTCCAACTTTGTCTATCGACTTCTACCTTTCCTTCCTGCTGGAAGTTCGCCTACATTCAGCATGTTCCTGAAAAAGGGTGATCGTTCTAACCCCTCAAAATACCTTCCTATAGCTTTAATCTTTTGCTTGTCTAAAGTTTGTTAATCCATCCTGAATAGGAAGATTATCAAACATCTGTCACTTCACAGTCTTCTGTCTAATCGCCATTATGGCTTCCGTCAAGATAGCTTTAATGGTGATCTTCTGGCTGTGGGTTATGTATTGTATTAATGCATATTACGTGTATGTGGCAACACTGTATTTCTCTGCGCATTCAGCTAGCGCGTGAGCCTGTGCTCCCGAGTCGCTACTGGCCGCCATTTCCTACCCTTTGTAGCTCTAAGGACAAGTAAAGAATATACGTGTACTGCGTGTATGTCTGCCCCTTACTTAGGCATACACGCCCTCCATTATACATCCCGCAACCAACACTGGCTTTCCTTACTGAGTCTTGGTCATCCTCTTTTTGAGATTTCAGTGAAACTTCTGCTATAGCGTTAGACATATCAAAAGCTTTCGATATACTCTGGCACAAAGCTTTGATTTCAAAACTGCCATCCTACGGCTTCTATCCTTCTCTCCGCAACTTTATCTCATGTTTTCTTTCCGAACGCTGCTGTGGTAGATGGCCACTGTTCTTCTACTAAATCTATTAATAGTGGTGTTCCTCAGGGTTCTGTCCTGTCATGCACTCTCTATTATTCATTAATGACCTTGTTAACCAAACTTCTTGCCATATCCACTCCTACGCTGATGATACCACCTACATCTTTCCACGTCCTTTCAGAGACGACCAACCCTTCAAGAAGTCAACAGATCACGCAGGGACGCCACAGAACGCCTGACTTCCGATCTTTCTAAGATTTCCGATTGGGGCAGAGAAAATCTAGTAGTTTTCAATGCCTCAAAAACTCAATTCCTCCATCTATCAACTCGACACAACCTTCCAGACAACTATCCCCTCTTCTTCAATGACACTCAACTGTCTCCCTCTTCCACAATGAATATCCTCGGTCTGTCCTTTGCTCATAATCTTAACTGGAAACTTCACATCTCATCTCTTGCTAAAACAGCTTCTATGAAGTTAGGTGTTCTGAGGCGTCTCCGCCAGTTTTTCTCGCCCCTCCAACTGCTTACTCTGTATAAGGGCCTTATCCGTCCCTGTATGGAGTACTCTTCGCATGTTTGGAGGGGTTCCAGTCACACAGTTTTACTAGATAGGGTGGAATCAAAAGCTCTTCGTCTCATCAACTCCCCTCCTCTGACTAACTGTCTTCAGCCTCTTTCTCACCGCCGAATGTTGCATCTCTTTCTATCTTTTATCGTTATTTTCATGCTAACTGTCCTACTGATCTTGCTAAATGCATGCCTCCCCCCCTCCGGCCTCTCAACCCTATTCTGTCCAACACACTAACGGAAGAGTTAACCAGTACTCTCAATCATTATCCCTTTCACTGGTAAACTCTGGAACTCCCTCCCTGCATCTGTATTTCCAAATTCCTAAGACTTGTCTTTTTTTAAGAGGGAGGTATCGAGCATTTGCTCCCCAACTTTGGCTGATGCTTTTACACTTTTTAGAGAGCCAGCACTCAAGTGGGCCTTTTTTTTATCTTTCTTTTTTTTTGCCCTTGCCTGGCCCTCCTCCCTACGTAAAAAAAAAAAAAAAAAAATATATATATATATATATATATATATATATATATATATATATATATATATATATATATATATATATATATATATATATATATATATATATATATATATATATATATATATATATATATATATATATATATATATTAGTAGTGTCAATACAGTAATATAGTAATACCGTACAGTAGTATAAGAAGACAATAAGTAATCGCAACAACAGCATTATCAAAGACTATTGCAACAGAATATTGAAGTAGAAGTAGCTGCCGCAGCAGAAACAGTAATAGCGTTAGTTGTAGCAACAGCAGTAGTAGTAGTAGTACACACGTAGTAGTAGTACTAGTAGTAGTAGTTAGTAATTCAGGTGTGCTAATACTAGCCGTTAATTGATGATCAATATCAGAAACAATCCTTAATCATTATCACAAAACAAAGAATAAACACATTAGCGATGTCAACAATAGTGATAAAGCTGGAAACCACGAAGTAATTATTTATGGCACATATCATATATTACGGTTTGGAATAGTAATGATTACAGTTGTACAATTATTAGCTCGCGCGCGCGCATACACACACACACACACACACACACACACACACACACACACACACACACACACTAATTTAATTGTGAACGAAAAAAATAAAATAAAATAAAGTGAGGAAAATTCCTGAAGGTGAATTTGTTTCATATCTGGACACTCATCCCAAAAGTTATATGCATGTTTCGTGTCAGTTATCTCGTGTTTTCGGGTCGAATGTTTCAATTAAATAATAATCTTCCTATCCTTGATGTAACAATGGTAAGATTTTTCCTTATGTACTTTTCCTGATGCTCTGAACGTGTTTATAAAGGGCGAGTCACTTGGGTGTTTGGATTTCATTTATGAACAGTTGTGGCCTTAATTGTATACAAGCACCAACAAGATCGTTCTTCAAGGACCTTCTGTTCAGCTTCACTATTATAAGGCGTTTTCTTTTGTGAGATTTTGGGGCCTAGTCTGTGAGCCACATTCATATCACTATCATTAATGTTTATTTTCCGGTTTTTTTTTTAATTAATAACATTAGTAACCATGTTTCTAAGGTTTTCATGTTGTGATTCGTCAGGCATTATTGGACAACTAATGATAACTGTCACGGTGCTCGTACTGGTCAACACTGTATGTTTGTTTCTTCGTTTCGAGATCACTCGATTTTCCATTAATGCACTTGATTATGTTCACTGATTTGACTGTTCTTTTTCACCATTCCTTCTCTTTCTGTTTCATTTTCTATCTTAAATTGATCTGTGATTATTTATTTCAAGATCTTGACAAGGAATTTCGACTCCTCTAACAAGGAATTAACCAGAGGGTTCAGCCCATCACTTCCGTAGTCATCGTCTTGTTGAGCAAGTATAGAAAGTTTGGGTTGCAATTCCAAGGAAAGGCGGTCAGCTTTGCTTGTGCTGCGCCCTGTAGTAGCCATGTTTACACGAGGTACACAGCGCAAACAGATACACTAAGTGAATGGTAATAATCAGTGTCGTTGGGTGTCATAGCTGGCAGTCAGAAGGAGGTCTGTCCACCATGGTGAACGAGGTGGAAGTGGAAGATAGATCCATCAGAAAATAGTAACAGGATGAATGAAATTATTTTTCTATGCAAAAAGTCTCTATTCAAAATACTAATCATAGGAAATAGAAATAGAAATTGAAGAAAAAAAATGCTCCACCTGTTACCACAACCACCTAGGACAGTGACCCTCACGTTGACGCGATAATATATATATATATATATATATATATATATATATATATATATATATATATATATATATATATATATATATATATATATATATATATATATATATATATATATATATATATATATATATATATATATATATATATATATATATTTCGGTCAAAACCTGTTGACAAGAAACACCACGATAAAAACAATACAATAAGCGCGTTTCCCTTTGGCAAGGATGCAGGTGAAATAATTAGGACCCCTCGACGGGTCGAATCCTTATATTACACCCACATTCCCACCACATGAGAACGGCTGTGATATAGGTACGTATATGCTACAGTGTGAGAGATTAAATACATTATGCGACACTAAATAAGACAAATAGCATGCGGGGTAAATACGTATACGTCTGAAGGACGATAAACTTACGTGTTCGGGTCTACGGCACGTTACAGAGGAGATGTCGATGTTAATGTGTACTCTGTGATAGCTTGCATGCTATGGACTGTGCAATGGTGAGGACAGGGCATGAGGCAGTGACCTCACCCGCTGACCTCACCGCTGACCCAGGAGTTCCCTATCTATGGGACAGGACTCAGCACTTCTACCTTGTAAACAACTTACAATCTCTCTCTCTCTCTCTCTCTCTCTCTCTCTCTCTCTCTCTCTCTCTCTCTCTCTGCCAGGCAGGCGATAACATTAGGTATTGTTGGTCTGGTAAGTGAAGGTAGGATAAATACGGATTTAAGGAATTTCAGGCTTCATCCCAAGGAAAATTACTAGTTTCGGTATTTTTACAATGCTTCATCATAATCAACGAGGTTTTTTTTTATACTCTTCCCATCTTATAGATCTTCTTATTTTGAGTAATTCGAACCACTACATACCAGTCGCAAAATGCTATTTTTAAAGTTTTTGAGAGTACAACCACGACGGAAGCGAAGCACCCACACGTGGGATGGATAGGCAGGCAGGCATTGACCTCTGAGGATGCGATGATGAGGAACGCCGGTGTTACTGGAATAATATGGATATAGTAGATTTAATAGTCAGCCCTTTTTTTCACTGTTGATCCCAGTAACTGCCGTGAAGAAAATAGTCACTCACCACAATAATGTTTGGCTCTGGGTGAATAAAAAATGAGTTTTCTTTTTGTATTTTATTAGCAAAATATATTTCTTATATGGGCAGCTTAACACACGGCCACAGTAAATTCACTCTCTCAATCACGCTGTCTTTAGCTCGCTTTCACGTGTCACCGTCAATGCTTCTTTCTTTAACGCAGTGATTCTTAACCTTTTTCAGTGTTCGCACCCTTTTGAAATCAGCAGTCAGTTCTCGTACCACCCCCCTGGACTCTGAATATATGAAAAAGCTAAAAATACAAACTTGATGTAATAACAAAAACCTTTTTATTCAATATTCATTCATACAACTTCAAATTCTTTCAAGAAAAAATGAGTATGTATTAAAAAAAACAAACATTTATTTGGTTCAAAATTACATTATATTTTGCCTGTATTGCACAATAAACCTAGTGACTTCGTTGCTGCTGTTTTTTATTTCTCTATAATGGCATCCAATCTTGGTGTCTTAGTACTGAGTGCTACTCACATGTCATGTTCAGAATTCAGCCTTTTCGTTTTGATGTGAAGTAGACAAGAAAATCCTTGCTCACACAAGTAAGTAGTTGCAAAAGGTACCAGCACTTCGAGAGCTTTCGTTGCTAGTGCAGGGTATGCTTCCAGCTGAGAAGCCCAGAAGTGGTCCAGCTGACTATTGATGAACTCCATTTGGACTCCACGATTCTGTCTCATGTCGATGAGATCTTCCTTGATGCTGCCGTCATCATCAACATCTTCCAAATTCTGCATGAATGGGTTTAAGATCCAGTTATTACATGCTTGCAACTCTCCACTCGAGAAGTAGCCATCAAAGGAAGTACACAGCATCTGCATATGTTCAACAATTTTTGCAACAAAGTCTGGAGGCAGGGTAGAATTTTCCGTAACTGTCTCTTCCAGGCAGGGGAAATTTACCCATCTTCACACGCTTTATCCACAAGACAAGTTTTTCCTTGAATGCAGCCAATTTCTCGTTTGCAGTCACAATGTTAAGTCCCCTTCCCTGCAGAGAGATTGAGTTCATTGAGTGCTGAAAACATATCAGCCAAGTAGGCAAGCATTTGAACAAAACTAGGTTCATTGAAATTTATGGCCAGTTCTTGTATCCGTTCACAGAGAAACTGGTGAATTTCTCCTCTCAGTTCAAACAAACGAGATAGCACACGACCACGTGACAGCCACCTCACTTCAGTATGGTACAAAAGCACAATGTGTTCCTGGCCCATTTCCTCACAAGGTGACTGAAACAATCGATAATTCAAAGCCCGGCTGCGAATCAAGTTCACAACCTTAACATAGATTTTGTTTTATTAAATTTATTACGCATAATGCGCCAAACTGGTACTTAAATAATTAACACTAGAGTAAAGGATTCAACACATATAGCTAAGCATATGTACATCAGCTAATTAGAACAGGCCGGAAAAGACCATCAGCCTCCAAATCTAGGGAAGCGAGCGAGGACATCATCCAGGGTGTCATCCAGCAGGATATGGCGGCACACGTCAATCAGCGGTACACCGCGAGGCAGCAGACCGTCCAACTCAGGGCAGTGTAGGCAGTGGTACTCCAAAGTGTTGCTGTCAGCAGCACCACACAAGGGACAGAAGGAGAAGTGTGGCACATCGGGCAGTCCAGCAACTTCCCACACCTTCCTGTAGCCAAGACGGAGCCGGGCGGACACCACATTATGCCGCCTCACCATGACGCCTTTGCGGCGATACTTGTAACGATGGGAGCGAAAGGCGTCATAGTGCTGGATGGTGACACTCTCCTCCCTCTGGAGATCACGGGCCTGGTCGATGGAACGGAAGGTAGCAGCGCGAATGCAGGTCAGGGGCGGAGAGGGAGGGCACGTAGCCAATCGCAGGAAGAGGCAAAGTGCAGGCTGCCTTAGCGAGGGCATCAACTCTGTCGTGGGGAGCAAGATTGACGTGAGAAGGAACCCACACAAATTTGATGGTAATACCCCTGGCATGCCCCAAGGTCAAGAGAGACAGAACAGGGTTTACAAGAGCAGGGAACTGTGCGGTGACGCTTGAAAGGGCCCTGAGAGCAGACTGAGAGTCACAGATAATGGCTGAACTCAGCCCGCGCCGACACAGAAAGCGGGCTGCATCCAGGATGCCACAAAGCTCGCAGTAGGTGGAGGAGGACGAATCTGGAAGACGCCGGCCCACCCAGCCTCCAGGAGGAGCATCCATATCAGGGGAGAAGACAGCACATCCTGCCTGGCCATTGGTATGCACGGAACCGTCAGCATAGATGGAGTGAGGCACAGGAAGGGAGGCCAGTACCGCGGCAACAGACTCCAGTGCCAGTTGCCGTTGGATTGCAGGAAGAGCCGCAGTAGTAAAGTGGTAAAGCACGTCTCACAACCTGTGAGTAGTGAGGCCCCAGCTGCGAAGAGTAAAGGCATTTAGCAGTGAAGCGGGTGAAAATGTAGAGAATTCTATCGTAGAGAGGAGGGAGACAAAGTTCAGTCTGCATGTTGGCAACTCTAGTGGATAATGGACAACCAAGAATGGTACGCATGGCCTTATTTTGAAACTACTCCAGAGGTTGTAAGCAAGACTTGGGAAGTTGTATAAGAGCTGGGGAGAGATAATCCACCACAGAACGAATGAAAGACACATAGATGGTCCTAGCAACCGGAATAGAGATGCCAGTAGCATTATGCGTCAGCCACTGAAGAGGTGTAAGACGCTTCTGCAGGCGAGTGACGAGATCCTGCACCAGGGGGGCGCTGCGCTGACCACGGGGAGCACGAGGAATGTGAACTGGAGCCCCAAGATAAAGGTAATGCCGACAGAAAGGAATGACACAGGCATCAAGAGAGAACTGAGGAAGCAAGGCTGGACTGATGGTAGTAAAGATCCTGCTCTTCTCAGGAGAGATGATGAAGCCACACTCAGCAGCAGCAGTATGAAAGGAAGCGTATCTAGATAAGTCTGGAGCGCTGCAGGGGAAGAAGATTGAATGCAGATATCATCAGCATAACAGATGATCGTGACACCAGGAACGTCAGGCAAAATAGAAAGCAAACGGTGCATGCAAACATTAAAAAGAAATGGACCCCACCTTGTGGCGTACCGAGACTGAAATCTTTATAGGAGCTATAAGCACCACGGAAAAAAACCCGGGAAGACCTGTGACGGAGATATGCACGGATCCACTGTAGGAGGCGACCTCTGACTCCAAAATCCACCAGCTGAGCAAGGATAACGGACCTATTGGCGACATCAAACGCAGCCTTCAGGTCAATGAAGGCAACGACACTGCTTGGGGAGAGGCGGGAGTAGAGCTCCGTGAGGCAATGGTGGGTGCCCCGGCGTGGCAGAAACCCAAAGAGACGGGGCAAGAGTACGGGAAAGAAGGATGCGCTCCAGCACCTTACAGAAGCAGGAGGTGAGGGAGATGGGACGAAACTTGTCTGTACCAGACTTGGGTATAGGAATGATGGTGCTGGTGGTCCAAGCAGAAGGCACGCATCCCTGGGTAAAACACAGATTGTAAAGGAGAAGGAGAGGGTTACCAGGAACACGATGAAGTAGCCGAAGGACTGAATACGTAATCCCGTCGCCTTACCCCGAGCCAGCGCACGGCGCAGTTCCTCCTCGGTGATGGGCATGGCATCCTCCTCATCCTCCTCCAACAACGCTGCCATCAAGCGGAGAGTACGTAGACCTTCTTGGGCAGAGAGAGACGCCTGGATATGGGCAGGGAGGTGAGTCACACAGGACTGTGCGGCCCAGCCATCAAGGAGTTCTTGTGCAAGCTCACCTGGGTCGTGATGATGAGCGCTGGCAGGTTGCCGCCGAACCACCCTATTTATCAACCTCCACATGTTACTCACACTCGTTTCCTGGTTAATGCTGTCTGTGAAGCGCCGCCACGACTCCGTTCGTACAATCCCTTGAAGCGCCACCAACTCATCCTGAGCAGCCTGGTACGTACGCAGATTACAAGGGGCCGGACCGTCTTGAAAAAGGCGAGCGGCCTCCTCTGCCGTCCTCTCAGCCAGGAGGATGCGAGCGTCCATGGACCAGGAGTGCGGCGGACGGGGACGGCGAAGATGTGGCCTGGTGACGTAGCGAGTAAAAATATCATGCATGTTTGTGACCAGAGAGGAATAAAGGGTAACAGGCGAAGAGAAACGAGGGAGACAGGTAGACATGTAGGCGATGTAAGTAGGACAATACTTGGGCGGTATAGAGATGCGTAACCGACGGTGGGCTGGAGTAGCGATAGCAGGAACAGAATACTGGAAGCTCAGCGCAACATGGTCGGAGAACAGGGACGGAACGCAGGAACACTTGACATGAGCGGCCACAAGACCCGACGTGATGATATGATCCAGAGTCCCGCCCCGGGAATGGGTAGCTCCAGTGGTGGCCCAGCGAGTGAGATGGTGCGTCTGGATGTACTGGAGGAGGAAGCGACCATTTCTGTTGGGACTGGGAGAGATGTCACCCAACTCTGGATGGCGAGCATTGAAATCGCCCATAAGAATTGATCCGGGAAGAAATAGAAGAGGCAAAGCATCTATAGAAAGACCAAGTGGGGAACAATAAACATTACATATTGAAAGTGTAACAGAGCCCAAAATAACTTCAAACTGCTGGAAGGTAGTATCAGGGTCAGTTGAACAACGTAGGAGCTTGTGGCGAACTGATGAGTGAATGTAGGTTAGAAGGCCATTCCTTACCTGGTGTACGTAGGATACATAACCGGAAAGGGCTGGAGCAGCAGCACGAAACAACATGGCCGACAAAGGCTTTCTGGATAAACACAACCTGTGGATGGTAACGAAACACATAAGCCTGAAGGGCAGCGATCTTGTCAAAAGCCGTCACCCCACACGCATTCCAGGAGAGAAAATGGAGTGGTAGCCGATCAGCGAACAGCCTTGAAGGTGGGAAGTCGGCAACAGGAGGAAGGGGTGGACGATGCGACGCATTGAGCAGCGGTGGGGGAAGCAGGAGACATAGCACACCCAGCACCAGGGATGGAGGAGGAGAACGCGGCAGGCACGGCATCAGGGAAGGGAGTGGAAGACGAGGCAGTCACGGCAGCAGAGGTGGGACGAGAGGGACGTGTGCCACACGTCCCCTCTCACTGCGGTGTTCGGACGTGCTCCTCTGCTCTGCCTGCCCTTAGCACTTAAGAGTAGTCGCTGCTCTGCTTCACCTTCGTGTTGCACGGTGGGCCTTCCACTGCTGCGTCAAGGTCTTGTGCCATGGAGTACTCTGGGCTAGGCTCGATGGAAATACTCGAGGGAGACCTTGCTCTTAGTGACTGTTCGTCAAGCTTTGATGGTTTCAAAGTCGCATTAGAGAAGAGTGTGCTGCACAGGATACACTGTGGACGTTGTGTCCCATCCTACTTAACTTAACATATTCGTCATTCCACTTTCGTTTCTTCGACATGCTGAAGATAAATCTGGAAATAAAGAAACATTCATGAATAGGTGTTTTCCTCTTTTTTTTTTTTTTATGATTTGGAACCAATATATGTGATGGAAAAAGTGAAATACATTCTTACCTAGATTCTTACCTAGATGGGACTTAACCCCATCTAGAAACAAGCGATGCCTCCAACCATAAATGCAAAAAGATGTTCTTGAATTAAAGCTTGAGGTTGGCTAATGTTGGCATCACCAAAATGGCTTGGGTAATGAGCTGGTAAGACTCATAATGTACTTTATGGAAAATTGATTCAATAAAGTAGTTGGCAGATTACCGAGAACACAGATGAAGAGACTACAAAACTAATCAAAATCATACAGCCTTGGACCAAGAGCAGGGTGAAGAAGACGTTTGAAGGCCTCTACTGAACGAGCTGAGACAACATTTTCAGGTAGAGAATTCCAGATGTCAATGACTCTAACTGAAAAGAAACGAGCCCTAATGTCAGTGTTACACCGTGGAATAAACAGCTTAAGAGAATGACCTCTTATACCCCTATTCAAATTTCTTACAAACAAATGACTGAGATGAGGGCAATAACCATTCAGAATCTTGAACACCAGAATAAGGTCAGCCCTAATCAACCTGCCCTTAATGGAATACAAATTTAGCTGAGCAAGACGTTCACTATAAGACAAATCTTGGTATCCCTCAATTTTCTTGGTCCACCGTCTCTGGACACCTTCCAGCAATTTGAGATCTCCAGAGTAACCAGTGAACCAAGCCACAGAAGCGAAATCGATGACGGGCGAATGTGAGAAATAAAGACTGTTTTCATAAAATCAGGAGATCTGCAGACTGTTCCCTTCAAGATAGAGAACCCAACGCCGCTAGCCTTCCTAGCAATTTCTCTAACATGGAGGTGGAACTTAAGTGAGACATCCACACGAACTCCAAGGTCCTTGTGATTCTCAACATCCTTAATTGGTTGATCATCAATAAAGTACGGCAGAAGAACAGGTGCATCTCTGAAATTCCTACAAAAATTAATTCGAACACATTTGTGAACAGAGAATGCAAGACCCTAGGAGCTACTTGTTCTATGGAGTAGGTTGATATCACTTTGCAGACTGATGTGAGAATGAAGGTGGTCCGACAACGAGAGGGAAGATGCTAAATAAAGTTTTAGATCATCAGCAAACAGACAGAATTTGCAACTTAGTTGAGAGACAACATGATTAATATAAACCATGAACAGTAAAGGTCCAAGCACAGACCCCTGGGGAACGCCACTAGTGACATTCAATTGGCGACTCGAACTGCCATGTACAACTACATTCAGTTTCCTATCCAACAAGTAGACCCTCAACCATCCTAAAAGGCAATCTTCAACACCAATACTAGCCAACATTTTAAGTAATAGTGCATGATTCACTATATCAAAAGCCTTGCAAAAATAAAAAAAAATCTTACATCTACTGACAAACCACTATCATAGTGCTGGGTAACATAATCATAGGTGTATAGCAGTTGGTCGGAAACTGAGTGGGCAGAACGGAAACCATATTGGTGAGGGGAAAGCAGATGACTGTTTTCTAGATATGCTGAGAGTTGAGAAGCAACAATTCTTTCGAAGGTTTTGCAACAAACAGAAGTCAAACTTATAGGTCTATAGTTCAGGGGATCAGAATGAACACCACCTTTAAATAATGGCATAACATTTGCACTTTTCCACTGTGAAGGAACACTCATAGTTAAGAGGGATTTGCGATAAAGCAGCAGCAGAGGATAGCTTATGGAAGGTGCACATCTCTTAAAAAAGATAGAAGGAATACCATCAGGACCCGCACTACTTGAGGGCTGAAGTGAAGAAAGAAAATCCTGAATGGTGAAGAGGTCAAAGCTGTCAACATTAAATATAAATTTACTGTCACATTGATGCCAGGGAAAAGGACTAGGTAGTTCAGTACGAGTAAAAACAGACGAAAAAGCAGTTGCAAAATTATTTGCCATATCCACTGGTTCATCAACCCAACCATCATCATTCCGCAGCGGACCAATAGTCGGTCTCTGAACTTTTTTACTATGGAGATAGGAATGGAAACGTTTATTATTTGAGCTATCGGAGACCAGAGTTTTTTCGTAGTTGGATACATGGGATAAACTTCAGAAATGTCTCTTGAAGTAAAGATAAAAAGCAAGAATATGCTTCCTTAGTGCAAAGACTAGAAAACTTGGAGTCCCAATCAATATCCAAAAGATGAAGATTAATTTGATTATAATTGCCCTCATAAAAATTGAAATTAAAATCACCATAACCACTAGTAGCAGGACAATCAGTAGAACAGAATAAGTAATCACAAATAATAGGAAAGTGGTTGCAACCAGGAAAGGGATCAAGAAGCATTAGACAGGAAATTTTGTCATCTTCAGTAGTAAGAATTAAGTGAAGAATATTCTCTGAACGGAGGAAAGTAGGCTGTTTCACCCATTCCATGAGACCTTAGACGGTAAAAAGATCAAGAAATTCACTTTCAACAGTAGAAGCAGCACAAGGAACTTCATAAGACCAGTTAATAGACGGCAAGTTAAAGTCACCAACAAGAACAATGTTTTTATCCTTACAAAAAGCTTGGATGTATGAAATAAGTGCCAACGATACACAACTAAAACCGATAATTTAAAATCAGGCAGAAAAACTCCAATAATATTAGGGTGATCAGTGAAAATTCTACCAACCTTTATATCATCACGAATATAAATACCAGCACCATGAATTCTAAGGTTACATGGAGAGTAATTTTCTCCACTACTTTCATCCCCTCCACCTTGCACGTCCTTTCCTGTGCAAACCTGGCTGGACACTGAGAAAAGTCACAAAAGTGACAGATTAGAACGAAAGTTGCGCCACACGGTGGCTATGTATGAAAGCTCCCATTTGAAACAGTGCCCAACGGTGGGTGATGGCAACTGCCTGTGAGTCACTCGTTGACGGATCGGGCAACTGCAATAGCCGGTTGCTCAACTGGACAACCGCAGTGGCGTAGTGTGAAAGGCTCCATTTGAAGTAATGGTAGGCAACTTAGAGAGTCACCGAGTGACAGCCACAAGTTGCTTATTGTGAAGGGTGCCTAAGTGGTTGGCCCTTAGTGGCTCGCTTCTTGCGTGACTCATCACGCTGCCTATAGGTGAGATCTCTTGTTACGGCCCGCCCGAAACATACTCCACTACCATCACCTCCTCCGCTTGTTACCTCGTTCGCCACCTCTCCGCCTCCCCTTCCACGTCACCGTCTCGTGAACCTTCCACGCCACCGTCTCATGAACCCTCCACGTAACCGTCTCATGAAGCCCCGCTACTGTCCCGTAGTTGGATTCACGCGGCCCCATTCGACTCAACCGGAAGTGTTAAGCCAGCTCTTGGCTTTCTGGAAGTCAGTTGAGATCCAGGCCTCAACCAGTGAACACAACGCCTCTTGGGTCTACCGTGGGATCAACCATCACCCAGCACTTCACCACTGCGACACCGCATAAGTATCACTTCCCCTCGTCCGTGTTTTCCACATTGCCTCTATATAGGATTAGGATTATTGTTAGGTATTAAGTTGGGTTCTTTATTGTTGTATTTATTACTGTGTTATATGTATATGTGTATGTCATTTTCCTGTGTTTCATGTTATATATCTGTGTTTCATGTTTCATGTTATATATGTGTCAATTTCATTATGGGTTATTAAAATAGCTTTTTAAAGTGCCCCCTTTGCATTTCCTCACCAGTTGAACCTGCAGTGTTTTTTTTTTTATTGTTATTGTTCACCGGCTCCCCGATGCCAATCTTACCAGTTTAACCGGTGAACGTAACAATTGGCGACCGTGACAGGACCATTATAACCCATGTTCAGTGTTCCATTTTTCCAGTGACTTTTTTCTGTGATTGCTTGTGTTTCTGTGGTGTTGTGACTTTGATGTGTTTTTTTCTGTGACTTACTCTGCGTGTGGTTTAAATTTACCTTTGTGCGATCAAGTGGCTCCTTTTGGGTTAAACGTGCTTCGTGACTTTCATTGGTATCGCATAGCAGTGGTAGAGCAGGAAACCAGGTAGAAAGGCGTGTTCACCGATAGCACTTATCTCTATTTTTGCACATAGGCAGGTGTGTAATAAGTGTTATCCAAGTGTTGGGATCATCATATGTTCATGCGAACCCTCAATCCCCTCACTTCGCGGATCATTTTTCTCGCTAGTTAGAATCGGCCATTTTAACTAGTCTCTCAGACTAATCCGCCTCCTTATCAATAACAAGTCTCAGTACAATTCGCTCCTCACTCTCAAGTCTCGTAACTAGAGTAATCCGGATCCCTCTTAATGCCGTAACTCTCTAGTTTACCCCTCATTAGTGATTGTACTCATAAGTGTTTACTTAAGTATAATCTAGGTAATTTCAAGGTTGCCTTTATTATCACTCTGCCAAGTTCCTCACTTAAGTAATTCGCTTATCATTTTTTTTTTTTTTTTGTTGTGGTTTAACATCTATTTAATATGGCTTCCGCTCAGTTTAACGTTGAAGATTTTTGTGCCGACCCTTCTCTGGAACAACTTAAAGATGCTAATATCAAGAAGGACCAATGGAAGACCATCGCTAAACATTTTGATGTTCCCATCACGTCTCAGATGACTAAAGAGGTCATTAAGAATGTAGTTGTTGAACATCTAGTGCAAGAAGGTCAGTTGCTAGGAAATGCCATAGAAGAGTTAACTCCCATGTCAGCCTCTACGAGGACTATAATACACAGTCCCCAGGAAGAACAGGATAAGAGTAGGATAAGTCAGTGGGAAATTGAGAAGCTTAAACTAGAATACCGGATGCATGAAAACAAATGCAACTACAGGCAGAAAAAGAAGCAAAGAAATGCAACTACAGGCAGAAAAAGAAGCAAAAGAAATGCAACTACAGGCAAAACAAAGCAACTACAGGCAGAAAAAAGAGAGAGAATTTCAGTTACAACTTAAAAGGCAGGAGAAAGAGTTAGAAATTCAGGAGTTAGCCCTACGAAATGACGCTAAGTTTAGAGGGAAGAAATAGATATAAAGAAAAGTTAGCAAGCTTTAATCCTGCTACAGCTGCTCCGCTAGTTCCCCCTTTTGATGAATCTGATGTTGACGGGTCATTTCGCGCTTTTGAGAGCATTGCTAATAGGAATAAATGGCCCAAGGATCAGTGGGTGTCTCTCCTTGTACCTAGTAGGAAAAGCTTATAGGGTATACAACGGCCTTAGTGATGAGGTAGAATATGAAGAGATCAAAGGTAACATTCTAGACGCCTACTCTATCACTTCTGATGGATACAGACAACATTTTCGAAAGTATGTGAAACCAGAGTCTCACACCTATGTTGAATTTGCTAGTGAGAAACTAAGACAATTTAAGAAATGGTTAGCCGCCCTTAACATTACCACCTTTTCGGAGTTGCTCAATCTAATGGTCCTGGAAGAATGAAAGAACAAGTTACCTTTAATATTCTGAGGCATGTGGAAGAACGGGAGAGAGTGATCTTATGTCTGCCGCTAAAGTGGCTGATGCGTTTGCTTTGTTGATGGGATCCCTGGGTAGTAGAGGTCGTGGTTCACTATCTAATGTTAGGTCCTCCTTTGGGGAAGGTTTTGGGGGAGCGGGTGGTAAGCCGACCGGATTCTCGCCAAATGCATATAATTCCCCCTGGTGTACATACTGTAAGAAAGCAGGACACACGATCCAAAAATGTAGACACCCAAATTGCAAGGGTTCTCAACGTCAACTTTCTTTTGTGGCCCCTAAACCTAACACATTTGAGAACACGAAACCAGTGGCCCTAGCTAACCCTGTCAACTCTCCTCTAGAACTTTATGACTCGTACATTTATCAAGGTAAAGTGTCCCTGACTGATGGTAAAGACAAGGCAATATATATAAAGGTTCTGCGTGATACAGGTGCTACCCAATCCATCTTAAGGGAAGATATCATCCCTAACATCACCCAGGACTTGGAGGGAACATCTGCATATCTGGACGACCTGGTGGTGACTGCGGACGACTGGGCGACACATCTGACCCCTCTTCGGAGGCTGATGGGTCGGTTGCAGGAAGCCGGGCTTACAATCAACCTGGCCAAGTCCACCTTTGCGAAGTCTACGGTGGTCTACCTGGGACATGTAGTGGGGAACGGCTAGGTTCGCCCCAAGAGAGCCAACGTGGAGGCCATCCTTGGCTTCTCTGTCCCTACCACCAGGAAAGCTCTCATGAGGTTCTTGGGGATGGCTGGTTTCTACAGAAGTTTCTGTAGGAACTTCTCCACCCTGGCCGCCCCTGACGGACCTTATCAGCACTTCCGTCCCCTTCCACTGGACCCCGACCTTTGACCAAGCCTTCCAACACATCAAGGCGTTCCTCTCCTCGGAACCAGTGGTCTGACGCCGGATCACTCCCGCCCTTCCATCTACAAGTGGACGCGAGTGGAGTTGGAGTGGGTGCTGTCCTACTACAAACGGACCCCACAAGCGGCATCCTCCATCCCATCGCCTATCACTCCGCCAAGCTGAAGAAACATCAACTCAACTACTCCACCATCGAGAAGGAGGCTCTGGCACTCGTCCTGGCGCTCCAACGTTTTGAGTGCTACCTTCATCCTGGTCCTCAAACTACGAAGGTCTTCACCGATCACAATCCTCTGGCCTTCCTTCACGCCATGAAGAACCGAAACCAACGCATTCTTAGGTGGGCCTTGTTAACTCAACCTTCAACTTGAAGTCCACCATATCAAGGGGTGGACAACATCATCGCCGACGCCTTATCAAGATCTCCCGTCTCACCTCCTTCATGAGCCCATTACGGAGGTCTTAGGGGGGAGGAAATGTTACGGCCCGCCCGTAACATACTCCACTACCATCACCTCCTCCGCTTGTTACCTCGTTCGCCACCTCTCCGCCTCCCTTCCACGTCACCGTCTCGTGAACCTTCCACGCCACCGTCTCATGAACCCTCCACGTCACCGTTTCATGAAGCCCGCTACTGTCCCGAAGTTGGATTCACGCGGCCCCATTCGACTCAACCGGAAGTGTTAAGCCAGCTTTTGGCTTTCTGGAAGTCAGTTGAGGTCCAAGCCTCAACCAGTGAACACAACGCCTCTTGGGTCTACCGTGGGATCAACCACCACCCAGCACTTCACCACTGCGACACATCATAAGTATCACTTCCCCTCGTCCCGTGTTTTCCACATTGCCTCCATATAGGATTAAGATTATTGTTAGGTATTAAGTTGGGTTCTTTAATGTTGTATTTATTACTGTGTTACATGTATATGTGTATGTCATTTTCCTGTGTTTTATGTTATATATCTGTGTTTCATGTTTCATGTTATATCTGTTTCAGTTTCATTATGGGTTATTAAAATAGCTTTTTTAAAGTGCCCCTTTGCATTTCCTCACCAGTTGAACCTGCAGTGTTTTTTTTTTTATTGTTATTGTTCACCGGCTCCCCGATGCCAATCTTACCAGTTTAACCGGTGAACGTAACACCCTTGACAGAAAGACATTGGAGAACTGACTATTAAGTAGTTTATTACTCTTGGAAAGAAGGTCCTGTTTCACATTCAGGTTAGTAATCTTGGCCCTAACCAATGAGGAGGAGATAGGCACCACATCAATCAGACAGTATGATAGGTGCTAGGCTATTAGGATATATGAAATCAACATAATTAAATTTACCCTGGAAATCTTCACCATAAGGCATCCCCCTAATGATGATATTACTCTTCCTTTTTTTATCTCAAGCAGCTCCCTTACTTCCTCTCTAATAGTGGTACGGACATCAGAGTCCACTAAAATACCACCATCACCAGAAAGAGCCCCATCCTTGGACAAACCAGACATCCTTACATCAATAGACCTAACGTGTTACTAAGACCAGTGATGGTATTAAACATTTGAGACATACAATCTCTAAGAGTAGCTCAGCATGATCAGGTCTAGCGCTAGATGAAACTTTGTCACTGATAGGTGGCAGCAACCTACATTTCGTACACACGTACTTTATACCCTTACCCTAGTGTTTCAAAACCTCTTTAACAAAGTCAGAGGGCAAACCTGTGCAGACCTGTGATCCGTGACACCACTGTTGGCACTCGTCACAGGCTATACCCCCTTCATCATCATCCAGGACAGGGAACTTGCATGTGACACAATGACTTCCAGAAGCAGAACCATCAATCGCAGGGGATGAGGCCCTGGCAGGCCGAACATCACCACCCATGCCACTACTACCACTTATCCTCATGGTAACCACCCCACGACCACGGCTCCTGCTCCTGCCTGCACGCATGATCACTAACAATAAATAAAACACAAAGGTAAAAAATAAGGGTAGTAAAACCTAAAACTAGAAGTAAAAACCAGACACACCCTCCAAAATCGAAACACCCGCCACCACCGTCAACAACAATAACAAAGTAAACAAAACACGAACATGGTAGAACACTACACTACAGCACTACAATAACCATAAAAGAACACAGAAAAAAAAAAAAAAAACGGAATATACCGCCCGTCACTCGGTTCACAACGGCGACTGTAGATGGTAAAATCCTACACATGAGACGAACAGAGCACACAACCACCATCCACGACTGCCAACTGCTTATATGTGGCGTGAAACATGAGGATAACCTCCCTCTCTCTGTGTTGCGTACGTGTCCTATACTCGTCCATTCAAATCACATACTTGTACCCTGTACTCGAGTTTGTTGCAACTTTATCCCTTCATTAGGAAAATAGATTTAGGTGTACCTCTTCGAACACTATTTAATAAGGTTAAACATTTTTTTTTTTTCAGGAAAAATATAAAGCGTGGGGAAAAACATATTTTCTTTAATTTTTCACAGGTATCCTCGCACCCCTTAGGAACCTTTATAAAGGTATGATTCGACATAAGGGAAACATAAGTCCACAAGATGGCGGACACCATGACTTACGTGAAACTTAAGCCTTATGCCTCACGGTAGCTCATCATAAACTCGCGGTGCCGTTATGTTTGGGTGGGAGCAAGAATAGCATCGCTATGTCGAATCATAAGAATCAACATGGCGGAGGCAGTGGGACAGAGACGACGCCACCTGAAAAGTTTTCGTGATTGTAGAGACGTGTTGGCTGAACTAAGTGACTCAGTACTGATAAGAGGTATCAGCTAGAGCGTGCAACCAAGTTATATGGGGCTGACATGCAAGGATTCCTAGGGAAAGTGAACTCTAGGTGTGAGAGGGAGACGGTGACAGCTGGATGCCGTCTTGAGGGGGCCAGTGGTTAACCCAGTAAAAAGTGGCTTCTGACACTATATCTTCGACCTCTACCTGGCCCACACTCCAACTACAATAGCTAAGTTTTGCAACATTAATATTTTTCATATTAGGCAGTGTGTTTCATTCATTAGGGTGTTATTACATCTCATGGCATAAAGAAAAAGTTCTCAGCAAACTACTTGTTCACATTATAATACATTGGTATATATATATACATATATATATATATATATATATATATATATATATATATATATATATATATATATATATATATATATATTTTTTTGTTATTTATATTTATTAACTTTCTTTCAGAGATGGTGCTCAACCTCTACAACCCCCCGTTGCTGCATTATCCACCAAGACGGTGGATGTCTCGGCACCAGCAGGAGGTTCAGCTGTGTTAGGCATTGGAAGTGCTGCGTAGCATTTCCATCTGTACTGTTATGACCAATGACAACAAATGTTAGTTAAACCATCACAAGCATATTTATTCCAGATCTATCTCACTATCTATATAAGAGGTAAACAATCCTCTCAAGGAGGAAGTATCCAAGACAAGGCACCCTTCCTCTTCCTGCCCCCATACTCCTCATACACAGTGTAAGTGTATATGGTGTGTGTGTGTGTGAGGTTGTTTCATTTTTGCTGTCCTCCTCCTGGAGGAGGGTGTTGGCTTTGTCTATACATAGATAGATAGTTAATGTCCCTACACTTCAGTTTTAAAGATATTTTGTATGCTCTTATTGATATTTTCAGCAGTAGGGTAATGTGCTGTTATTGTGTTGCAGACAGGTACTGAGTGCACTTGTCATTAAGACACATTCATGTGTGGATGCATTTCTTGTGAGCTGCCATTTCCAACCATATACACACCTTCCATAATTGAATATCAACATCGGAAATTCTTCAAATCAATGAGACCCATCAATTTGATTAGGTTAAGTTACTGAAGTTATACTCTGTTAGTTTAGGGTTAAAGTTAGTTATGTGTAAGCTGGCAGAAGTTGTCCTTTACACCTGGAAGCATTAAATACAATAAATGGATAGTTTGTTGCCTGTGTTTCTCCAAACCTAAGCAGGGTGTTTATAAAGGAAGGCAGGTGGGCATTACTGAGTGTTTGAGGGAGAGTGAATGTGAGGTATGGGAGGGTATGAAAGAAGTGACACGTGTAGTGTGCGGCAAGTGATAAAAGCAAAGGAGTGGAGAAAAAAGGTGTGTTCTCTTAATTTCACCTAGGATGTGGGAGGATATAGATATACAAGGGTGGAATGGTTAATACTTTTCAAAACCAAGATGATCCATATGTGTATGGAATGATTTACTCACTCAAATTCTTGTCTATGTCATCAAGGGGCTTGGGAGGTGTACCACCTTCTACATCAAATAGACCCATTATTAAAGTGGCCACTAATATTCAATGCTTCACTACAAGCTTTCATAAAGCATAGCAATGTAGGCTTTCCTATCCAAAAATAAGGTGAGGGGGGAAATAATGCCTTGAAGGCTTAGTTTATTAATTAACACTGCTGCCTTATTGTGCTTGCCTAAATATCTTTTACTTAAGTACTTAAATAGAGTTGTGCAAGAAAAGCCAGTTTTACAAATGCACATTAGAAGTGCCATTACAGATTGTCACACCTTATCATTGTGAATATTTCTATCGCTAGACACACCTTCCATACTTGAATATTAACACTGGAAATTATTCTTCAAATCAATGTATCTTAATTGACTTTGTTAGTTTAGGATAAGTTGGGTCACTTAAGGTTGCTAGGTTGAAGTTAACAATGCAAATTGCTTCCTGACACAATAGTTGCTGCTTCGTTTCCTCATCTGTGGTGGGTGTGGTACATCCATCATGTCAGTAACAACCAACAACAAAACGAAGTAGCAGTATATGCGACTACACGTGCGTGGGTCATAAGCTGTATGTGTACATCGGGTGAAGTGGAGTCAGTGGACAGATTCACTATCATGTTCGCCTTCAAATATACCTAAATTTCATATATTGTTAATCTTATTAATACAAAAATGGCTCAGACATGTTTATTTGTTCAAATCATCGTAACTGGATTAGTTTCAGTCCATAATTTCACCACTGTGTTGCTGTTGGCATCCCTGCGCTAAGTCGATTGTTTCGCGAATATTCGCAAAATGGTTATATGAAATTTTAATATTGCGTTTACATCATATTTTATTATGTTCGCCATCTGGTGGGGTGCGCGCTTGGTGAGTGTGTTTTGTTAGTTGTTTTGTTAGTTGTTCGGCGGCGATTCCAAGCCAGCTGATTACTCAGGTACTTGGTGTTCTGGGATTAGGTTTGACTCCTGGTTGGGCGTATTTGTGGCTATTCCGCCGGCAAGTTTTTCCTCGTGCAAGTATCTGGATGTGGACAGTGTGGTTTGTCCATTGCTATGGTGTTCCGGACGTGACTGAAGGGGCCTGGCCATTGATGGGATATGCAGGAGGCCAATGTTGTGAGTGATAATTATTCTTTATTATGCATTCATGATTATGTTTTTGACAGTTTCTAATGATGTATTTAGGATGTCATAATATGAAGTGTTGTGAATTAATTAAAATGGCAGTGCTGTATGTTTTGTCAAATTGTACTATATTAGTTCACTATAAGGTGTTACATTTGCCAGTGTTAATATGTTTGGGTGTTTCTACATTAGTCGGCGCGACTTGGAGCAGGTATAGTTGCCTCATTGTGTGATATTGTTCACAGGTTGGATGAATAAATACTGATACCACTCGTGGCCCCCTTTTTGTTGAATTCCCATCGTGAAACAATGATGAAGGATTACCGAGCCATAACTTTGCCACCTATGTCGCATCATAGTTACGATCGCTTATGTCATGACTTGTGTCTCGCTAACGAAAGTTTTATAAATACGGGCCCTCTAAGAATACCACTAGCTTCCATTCCATTTAGACGTAAACCTTTAACACGAAAAAGACTCAAGCCGTTGAAGCAGGGGTTCTTAACCGGGGGTGCGAGCCTAACTCAAGAGTTTCTGCTTTTGCACCCTATAATGTCGACGTCATTAACACAATATATATATATATATATATATATATATATATATATATATATATATATATATATATATATATATATTCTTTCTAAATTGACGAAGCTTTATTATTGTTTTCTGAAGAAAAATATTAATGTTTTTTTTCCAGAAAAAAACAACTTTTGTAAAGCGTATTTCACTTATTTAATTATTTTGTTTCTATCAGAATAGCATACGGAGAGCTGGAGTGGATATCAAGCCATCCCAACTTTACTCCGTAAATCTCGGACAAGTCTCTGCTACCTCGGGTGGAAGTTCCTCGGTCCGCGTATCATACGCCTGGGGCATACCTCCTTTATTTATTTTATTTATTCAATTATAGTATAAGGATCACAAAAAGAACGATTTTACAGAAAGTGTGTCTACCTCCTTAGAAAGTGGTCCTGTTTGTAAATCACTCGTTGAATTGACACTGGGACCACAAAACAGTTTGGAATCATCAAGCACATCTGTAGACTGGCAATCTTTCTGCAGTGAGGTGATAGACTTCTGGTTCATTAATCAGGATACTAATAGTGGTTCAATATTAGTGGGAATACACGGGACGCTCATCGTGCGCCGCAAATTTTTGGAGAGAATATGAAAGAGTGGGTGAGGCAACCGAATATACGAAGCTGGTATCTCTATCAATACTTGGACAGGTACCTCTTTATGAAAGCCCACAAGGACGACACACTGCTACATCAGTTCTTTTGTCCAATATCAGTTCTTTTGTCCAGAAGCCGCCAAACTTCCCCCGCCAAAGGCAACCAACACCGACAGCTGGCTTCTCTCGGCGACAGTGTTGCCAGATAGTTCTAAAGAGGATCGACTACAACAGGCGCTAAAACTGGTTAGAAGTCAACTAAACTGTCGTGTAAATGGCTCTAAAAAACGGCTATATTTTTTTGTACAGCTATAACACACACACACACACACACACACACACACACACACACACACACACACATATATATATATATATATATATATATATATATATATATATATATATATATATATATATATATATATATATATATATATATATATATATATATATATATATATATATATATATATATATATATATATATATATATATATATATATATATATATATATATATATATATATATATATATATATATATATATATATATATATATATATATATATATATATATGGTGGCGTAGGTTCGAATCCATTCACCTGCCGTCTTCAATCTTCGTCATTGTCGAATGGTTAAAAGTTGCCTACATGTCACCAGGGTGTCCAGGTTCTAGGTAGAGGTGTAACTGCCTTACAACAATGATGCGCATGGGAGGTGATATGGCCCATAATATAGGTACCACTGTATATAAAATAGCCTGCGCCACTAATGAGTGGAAGCTGAAGAGTGTCTTGTACTCTTTAATTAAGTAGACCTACAGGCGCTATATGTATACGTAAAATATATATATATATATATATATATATATATATATATATATATATATATATATATATATATATATATATATATATATATATATATATATATATA